>NC_141026.1:59230000-59342500 GCF_052040795.2 Danio rerio
GATGAATCTATGCCACGAAGGATTAAAGCAGTTCTGAAGGCAAAAGACGGTCCAACCCGGTACTAGTAAGGTGTACCTAATAAAGTGGCCGGTGAGAGTACAATGACTAGACAACCTGTTGAATTGAACAAACAACACAATAAGGTCATGTGACACATTTAAAAAGTTTGGCATTTGATTATTAACACCAGAATTTCACAGCAAACTTCCAAGCAATTGACAAGAACCAATCAGCAGCTTTGTATTTATAAATTGTGGTGGACAGGTCACATTTGAATGAGCCATTGTAGCTTTAAATTGCTGCCTCATTATGTATTTCTCAGGGTATATTTGGATTTTTTTTCATATTTTCTCCTCAACACGCACTATACCCCTTTCTGGTGCTTGTCATTCAAACTGTATCCACGCGGGTTGTAAATGCCCTCATGTACGGCATGAATCAAATTAAATTGCATTCATTGGGAATTCCACAATCCCTCTCCTTCAGTCTTATTATCAGAGTCTGCTGGAAAATTGGAGAGCGCAACAAAATTAAATCTTTGTATTAAATCAGCTGCTACGCACGCCACTCAATCGATACACGCGCCTCTCTATCTGTTCCAGATGAACGCACAGGCCAGTGGCCAACTATTAGGTTATTACAAAAGCAAATCAGTCAGCAGAATTAATTTTCTTCCAAAAATATGAGTCCCGCTATGAAGTATTAAAAGCTATAAAGGAGTGAAACGCTCTCCTGAATTTGCCTTAAACCAATTTCTTGCCATCATCATGAGCGTGTGTGTGTGTGGATGAGCTGCATGTATGCTGTTCATTTAGTAAATGTCACTTTATATTAACCGTTTCATCACATGTGATTAGAGGGAATTAGTAACTATAGATAAGCACCATGTTGGGATTGTTTCCAGGTATTCTGAATGTGTGTTTGCACATTCATTCATTCATTTTCTTATCAGCCTAGTCCCTTTATTAATCTGGGGTCGCCACGGTGGAATGAACCGCCAACTTTTCCAGCATTTGTTTTTTGCAGCTTCCAGCTTCAACCCATCCCTGGGAAACACCCACACACTCTTGCACACACTCGCAAACCCTACGCACAATTTAGCTTAGGGCCTACTCACACTATGCTATCCGAACCGTGACCAGGTCCGTTTCCCGGATCGTTTGAGAAGTGTGAGTGCGCTGAATCGGGCTCAGGCACGGTTCACTTGACCGGCCCTGGCCTGGTTGGAAGAGGTGTGCCTGAGCGTGGTTCACTTGGGATTTGGCATGGTACGCTTGTACACTGCAAAAAATGCTTTTCTTACTTAGATTTTTTGTCTTGTTTCTAGTCCAAATATCTAACAATTCCTAAATCAAGAAGAATTTTCTAGACAAGCAAAACATACTGTCTTGTTTTGATAAATAATATGCCAATATCAAGTGAGTTTTTTACAGAAAACAAGCAAAATAATCTGCCAATGGGGTAACCAAAATAATCTTACGTCAAAAGAAAAAACAAGATTATTTTGCTTACCCCATTGGCAGATTATTTTGCTTGTTTTAAGGAAAAACTCACTTTATATTGGCATTTTATTTCTCAAAACAAGACAATTTGTTTTGCTTGTCTAGAAAATGCTTCTTAATATAAGAAATTTTAGATATTTAGACTAGAAATAAGACAAAAACTCTAAGCAAGAAAAGCATTTTTTGCAGTGTAGTGTGAGTGCGAAACGCGCCAAAGCCCGAAACTGAAAGCGAGACGTGACTTTTAAGGGACTGTTTCATATGGATTAATTAATCATTCTTACTGTTCAGTGAACGCAAACTGCCGTAGTTTACAGTTTTTCTAGTTTGCTTTGACCTGGTTAAAGAAACTAGGTTCCTCTTCATTTTCATTATCACTATCCCAGCAGAGCAGAGGACCGGTCTTGCAAATGTGTAAAGCCTTTCTCATTGGGTTGACACATTTTCCCCACCATTTTTCCAAACAGTGAACACAGATGCCATTCAAGCAGTCCAAACTCCATTGTTTTAGTTTTAGTAACCAAACAGAATCCATCTTTTCCTAACTATTAAAAACTACCAACATCAGTGTGAAATCACTGAAGCACCGGTTTGACACTACTTCACACAAATCTTCAATTAGCCATCATTCTGCAAACCTTATAAAAACGATGGAAGGTCTGTGTTGTTCTGTGCCAGCATTGATGGAGGAGGTCAGTATGGCTATGTCCTATACTCCCAATAGATTTGACTGTATATTAGTTTACATGTGTTTTCTCTAATATTTACAGTATTTTATTACTTTTGTCTGTTTTTTTATATATACAGTATTTCGGTTTTCAGTCACAGTTTGACAAATGTCATGAATTCAATATATATTCAATCAAAGCACATCTTATTCTTGATCCAATTCTTTGCAAAAAGGCGAATTTGACAGCCCAAATAGAGACAACAAATGCCATTGGCTATAAGCTACAATGGCAAGCAATGGTGGTGCATTTTGAGTTCTGTATTTTGTATTTTGTTGTCCATTGTGTAATGATTAATTGAAAGAGCTCATATACTTGTTTGCAAGTTGTGTAGTTTGAAGGTAAAACTAGCTTTTGTTGCATATGTTAAATGTTTTGACACGATATGTGCCTTTTGCAAGCAAAATGTGTCATTTTGACCATGAGTGCCGCTGTTTAGGCCTGTGTGTTAACTGTTTTAAAAATGTGGAGTTTCAGTTGACGGCTGCATCCAAGCAATCGAGAAAAACTGTATTAAAGACGCAAACCCCTCACTGCACGACAGCTGCACCTTCAGCAAACCTCCTCATTCCTGCAGCACGAGAGCTTTATGATTGTTTATGAGCGGCAAAAGTGGCGGATCTGTTCGGCAGAATATCTGACTGCGTGTCACCGCATCCCAAAGCGATATAACTGAAGAAATCCCCACTGTGCTGAGCGAGAGCGCTTGTGACCATTGCATCACTGATGATGTAAGCCCGCCCAGGCCCTATTGTAGTGTGAGTGTGGGCCGTCGGGGGAGACGGGAGGGGGGACAAGCGTGCTTTGGCCCGGTTTGAGGCAACTGTACATAGTGTGAGTACGGCCTTATTTAATTCACCTGTATTGGGTATACAGATTAGATCAGGGCCTGGAGAGTGGGCGTTTTACGATGTAGTCAGGTGTTGATTGGTCAGTTTGAATGTCTCAGTATTCGGCTTTTGTCACATGTTCATGAAAGATACAAAATAGCTGGTAAACTTTGCTCTGGCTCTTTTCCTGGTCTGCTTTTTTCCTTTGCTCTCCTCCCCATCTCTCTGACTCTACTGCAATCTTCTGGGCCTGCTCTCTTTAGCCCCTTTCACACATACACACCTTTCCGGAAAACTACCGGCAATTTTCCGGAAAGGTGTGTGTGTGTGAACAGGCCCTTTTTGAAAATACTGGTAAGTTCATTCTGGCTATTTTCCGGAAAGAGAATTTGTAAGATTACCGGTAATTTGCTGGAATGCTGCGCTGTGTGAACGCAGAAGGAAGATTGCCGGAAAGTGTGCGTGCACGTCTAGAACGTGCTGACGTAAGACTTCTGCTTTAGCCAATCACAACAGTCAGACGCATTCACGTCCGCGGTTTATGAAAATAAAAGCCTTTGAATATTTTACCAGACATATTTAGCTGCTAGATGTTAGTCAGATAACGTTTATATGTTCGTCTTAATGCCAACCGTGTAAATAATTATCGATAAGATGCTCATGATAAGCCGTGGTTTGTTTACCTTTAAGCTTTGCGTGTACCCGTGAAAGCACACACACACTTTATGTACATCTCAACATGCGAAAGTGTTTCTCTATATGTTTTTATCGGTGTTGTTCACAATACTAATCCATCCACAGAGTTTGTGATGTAGTCAAATGTTTACAAATACAAGCACAGCCATTTAGAGCTCATTTCTGGTTAATGATGTCAGAATTTACTGGTATTTGTAATGGATGTGTGAGATAACTCATCTCTAATAACTGATTTATTTTATCTTTGCCATGATGACAGTAAATAATATCTTACTAGATATTTTACAAGACACTTCTAAACAGCATAAAGTGACATTTAAAGGCTTAACTAGGTTAATTAGGTTAACTAGGCAGGTTAGGGTAATTAGGCAAGTTATTGTATAATAATGGTTTGTTTTGTAGACTATTGAAAATAAATAGCTTAAAAAGGCTAATAATTTAAAATGGAGTTTGAAAAATTGATAACTGCTTTTATTCTAGCCGAAATAAAACAAATAAAACTTTCTCCAGAAGTAAAAAAAGTGAAAGTGAAAGTTTCCTTGCCCTGTTAAACATCATTTGGGAAATATTTAAAAAAGAAAAAAAATTCAAAGAGGGGCTAATAATTCTGATTTTAACTGTATGTATATATATATATATATATATATAGAGAGAGAGAGAGAGAGAGAGAGAGAGAGAGAGAGAGAGAGAGAGAGTTACCGTAGCTGCAGAGATTTTGAAATGTTTGTGAATGGGAGAGCATGATGCTTTGTTTAGCTTGTTTGTTGCTGTCTATGGCCCCGTTTACACTAGTGCGTTTTAGTTTGAAAACGCATAAGTTTTGCTACGGTTACGCCATCCGTCCACACTACGCCGGAGTTCTCGAGCGCCGAAAACGGAGCGTTTCGAAAACGCTGGAGAGGCCGTTTTCATTCTGAAACGCTGCTGCTCCGTCTCAGTGTGGATGGGGAAAGACGGAGACATCTGAAAACGGAGGCGGGGCTGCAAACGTTCGCCTATCTGATTGGGGCTTTTCCTCAATATTAAGTAGCCCACACACAGTTCAGTCTTGCCTCCTCTTCTTGTAAGTTCAGACTTCGCAAGTTTGATCAAGGCTGCAGTCTCCCCCTTCTCAGTTTGATATGGAAAACATACCGAGGACACGCGTAAATCTTCAAAGGGAACAGTGTACTTTATAACTTCATTCACATCACCTTGGCTATGTTGTTTCACTTTCTCAACAATAAAATGTAAACATGATTTAAGGAACTGAATATTTTCTTTTTAATATTAGCAACTAAACAGACAGCAGAAATGTTGAGGCGTCGTGCTGCATATATGAGCGTCATCTTCACTGTGTGGATATTTATAACAAAACGAAGCCGATAACAACTGTCTCCTTTCAATTTCAGTGAAAATACAAAACGCACCCTCTCTTTTGCTGAATATCAGTTTTAATAATCGATAATTATAAAAGTATAACATACAATAAGTGTATACATTGTAGGAAATAAAGGCAAGCGATCAGTCAATGTACCTGGATTAATCATTAACTTATCTTTGCGCTTAACCAAAACATGTTACCCGTGAACAAGTAACTTAAGAGATTCCAATGACCAAAGTCAGGGAATTGGCCTATGTCGTTAGATAAAGACAACAACATGAATGAAATATCACGTTTAGCAAATATAGTGAGATTAGATCCAGCGGGAGATGCGTGATGAGCAGTCCGACAAGCAGAGCTCTAATCTGGGTAGAAATGCTGGAGCGCTTGCCCGAGAGTGTGTGTGTGGTCACGTGATGTGCGTTTTCAGCGTTTTGGTGTGGACGGAGAGCTGTTCAGAAACGCTGGGTAAAACACGAGTGTGGACGCGGATCGTTTTCATTCTACAACGCCGTTTTAAAACTAAAACGCACTAATGTAAACGGGGCCTATGTGTGTGTGTGTGTGTGTGTGTGTGTCTGTGTGCGTACGTGTGTGTGTGTGCGCGAATGAGAGAGAGAGCTTTGTGCTGTCTATGTGTGTGTGTATGTGTGTGAATGAGAGAGAGCGTGATGCTGTCTGTGTGTGTGTGTGTGTGTGTGTGTGTGTGTGTGTGTGTGTGTGTGTGTGTGTGTGTGTGTGTGTGTGTGTGTGTGTGTGTGTGTGTTTGTTTGTGTTTATACAGACAGCTTGTTATAGGCTGTCTGGACTCTGTAAAGCTGGGTGGTTTTTGGTTTTGTTCTTGCCCTTGCGGGCAGCGGGACAACAAATGCTGAATATAAGCGGGAAGATCGGATTCAGACTAAAACCTGGCAGGACCGGGATTCAAAATGTAGTCCCGCACAGTTCTCTATACAAGAATAACAAAGAGTAAATAATGACAGAATTTTCATATTGAAGTGAAAAATCCCTTTAACACAGTCCAAAAACCAACTTTTTTTCTTGTCTTTATCTGTTTTATATACACAAACGTTCACTCTGTGGACTTTTAATCCCTATCGCTTAATGGTTAAACCATTTCATATTGACTAAACGACAAAGTCAACAGTCTTTCATGAAGGCAAACTAGTTCCTCTGCAGTGTTTCTACAAGGACAGCATTGTTGAAGAGGTTCTTGTTGAAAAACCTTGAGCGTCTCTGTTCTTGTGACTGAAACAGCTGTGTTGAATGCCATAGACAACACTTCAAAGCCTGATGCATGTATGACTGATTCCTTTTACACTCATTCCCAGTACATGCATACAAATTACAGCTTCATCTCCATATATCTCGCAGAGTACACAGAGAGATCAATGAGCAGCAGTGGCTTTTCTTTTCTTTCTTTTTTTTTCTGGAGGAAGGCGTAAACAGTTCTTTGCCGTATGTGAAGCACACTTCACAAAAGAGTATCTCCTATGAATCCTTGGGATTAAAAGAAATTTACTTCCTCGATAATCTTCACACACATTTAGTGTATACTAAAGCTTAACCGTCAGGGGTAAATTCAGTCAGAGCGGCTCAGTGGAGTTCTCGGGTGGCTTTTAGTTATTGACATTTCTGAGAAGTTTTTTTACTTCTTTTTTTTTTAAAAGGAGTTCAGTTGAGGCTATTGTTGACATTCAGAGGAGGTAATTGAATAGGAAATGTTGGAGTTTATACAGGGATTTCTGTCAGATATTCAGCAAAATTCTGTTTTAGGTTGAAGACTACAGTTGAAGTCAGAATTTTGAAGTCAAAATGTTTTTTTTTTTTTTTTTTTATATTTCCCAAATGATGTTTAACAGGGCAAGGAAATTTTCACAGTATGTCTGATAATTTTTTTTCTTCTGGTGAAAGTCTTATTTGTTTTATTTCGGCTAGAATAAAAGCAGTTTTTAAATTTTTTAAAAAACATTTTAAGGTCGAAATTATTAGCCCCTTTAAGCTATATTTTCTTTCAAATAGTCTACAGAACAATCCATCGTTATGCAATAACTTGCCTATGTCAGGGTTCTGCCACTTTGGTCTTGTAAATTCTTGTTTTGGTGGCAGAGCTCTGACTACTCCATGTCTGGTCCTGTTTCTGTTTCTGTGTGCGCGCGCGCGCGCGTCGTCGTGGGTGTACGCAGAGTGTGCGCGCTGCCACTTGATGTGGCCGCGCACGCTCTGCGTCCCTCAGACGCGCGCGCTCTTGTACTAGTGTTTGTGTTTGTTCTGTCAGCAGCGCGCTGCTTTATTCTCGGGGCCTCCGTCTAGTTGGTTTTTAGTTTTGGTTGGCGCTGAGATGAAGCATGCGCGTTGCTTATGTGTGAGCGCACGGTAAGGTGTTTATCTATCGTGTGCTCGTGTCTTGCGTCTCTTGTCAAAGCACGTGGCTTGGTGTTTACATTGTGGTCACGTGCTTTTGTCGTGTGCTTCAGTGTTGCGTTATGTGAGCGCATGGCTTGTATTGTCTCTCTGTGTCATGCGCTCTCCCGTCTATTGTCTAGTCCCACCCTCCTTGTTTACTCATTATTAGTTTGTCATGTTCACCTGTGTGTCAATTTACTTTTTGCTTTATAATCCCCCTCATGTTTTCAGTCATTTGCCTGTTCGTCGTCGATATTACTCTGTCTTGTTGTCTCCAGTCCTGGTTTGTCCTGCCAGCCCTGTCAAGTTTGTTTTTGCCTTTTTATTAATGTTTTCCCCTTCGGGGTAGTTTTGTTTTGCCTTTTATTTTTATTTGTAGTTTATAATAAATATTCCTTCATTTTTCTGCAATTGGGTCTGCACTCCTTTTTTTCCCTCATCGACCGTGACAGCCTAATTACCCTAACCTGCCTATATAACCTAATTAACCTAGTTAAGCCTTTAAATGTCACTTTAAGCTGTTTAGAAGTGTTTTAAAAAATATCTAGTCTAATATTATTTACTGTCATCATGGTAAAGATAAAATAAATCAGTTATTAGAGATGAGTTATTAAAAATATTATGTTTAGAAATGTGCTGGAAAAAAATCTGCTCTCTGTTAAACAGAAATTGGGGGAAAAATAAACAGGGGGGCGAATAATTCAGGAGGGCTAATAATTCCGACTTCAACTGTATGTTGCAATCTGATATACTGTATGGCAACATATGCAACTCGCATATTTAACATACAAGTTTGAATTTCACTTCTAAAAATGTATGCCATATATGTAACATACAAGTTATTATTATTACACCTCTTGTGAAATTGTAGTTATTTTTCAAATATTTCCCAAGTGACGTTTAAGAGTGCAGTTTTCACAGTATGTGTTATAAATATTTTAAATGTAATAGTGTAAATAAGAATAATTTTTATTATAACTATAATAGATATATTATTATAACTTATATGGATAAGTTGGCAGTTCATTCCGCTGTGGCGATACCTGATTTATAAAGGGACTAAGCCGAAAAGAAAATGAATGAATGAATTAATTAATTAATAATATGTATTAGTATTATTATTAGTAGTAGTAGTATTTTTTTTTTCTCTTAATATATTTTTCTACTAGAGAAAGTAAATAGAATTAAAAAAAGTAAAAAGTAAACAATTATTTTACCAATAGTATTATTATTATTTTTATGTAAAAACTGCTATGGTCAATATTATTACCCTCTTTTGTTAAAATATTTCTTTTGACTTGCCTAATTACCCCAACTAGCCTAGTTAACCTATTTAAGACTTTAAATTGAAAATTAAGCTGAATATTAGTATCTTGAGGGCGACACGGTGGATCAGTGGTTAGATAAAAATTATTATCAGACATACTGTGAAAATTTCCTTGCTCTGTTAAACATAATTTGGGAAATATTTAAAAAAATAAAAAAATTAAAGAGGGGCGTCAGAATTATTCGCCCCCCTTTAATTTTTTTCTTTTTTAAATATTTCCCAACTTATGTTTAACATCATGTCACCTTTACTGTTTCGCGCTTTTTCAATGTAGATTGTGTCAAAGCAGCTTCACATAGAAAATCATAGTAAATTGAAACAGTGTCAGTTCAGTTGAAGTTCACTTCAGCTCAGCTCAGTTTAGTTGAGTGTGGTTTAATTTTCACTGCTGAGAGTTCAAAGACTGCGTCAAGGTGGCACAGTGGGTAGCATGATCACCTCACAGCAAGAAGGCTGCTAGTTCAAGTCCCGGCCGGGTCAGTTGGCATTTCTGTGTAGAGTTTGCATGTTCTCCCCGTGTTCCTGTGGTACTCCAGGTTCCTCCAAGTAAAAAATGATATATTGTAATTAAGGCAAAGACAAAAAAAAAATTAGTTATTAAAAGTTAAATGAGTAGGCCCACACAGAATCTGCGCACGCAGAATTCCGCAGATTTTTAGCCCATCATTAATTCAGTTTATTTACTTGTGTAAATGTGTGTAAGTTTATATTTATTCAGTTTTTTAATTCATTTCAGTAATATTATTGACTAATATGAAAATATTTATATGATTTATTTACAAAACAGTTCGTTAAGTCATATTTTCTGTCTTTCAGTATAATATATATATATATTCATTCATTCATTCATTTTCTTGTCGGCTTAGTTCCTTTTATTAATCCGGGGTCACCACAGTGCAATGAACTGCCAACTTATCCAGCAAGTTTTTACGCAGCGGATGCCCTTCCAGCCGCAACCCATCTCTGGGAAACATCAACACACACACCCGGACGAAACCCACGCGAAGGCAGGGAGAACATGCAAACTCCACACAGAAACGCCAACTGAGCCGAGGTTCAAACCAGCGACCTTCTTGCTGTGAGGCGACAGCACTACCTACTGCGCCACTGCCTCGCCCTATATATAGAGATACTTACTTTGTTTACTAAGTAAACATTAAATAAAAGTTAAAAATGTATTACTTTTTAATTAAAATATTAAGGTTTTAGTTATGATGCTCCCAAAATCATTCCGCATAAATCCACAGATTTTTTTACAAAATTTTGCACAGAAGTAGCAAAAAATAACCGCAGATTCTGTCTGACCCTAGTTATTAGTTACATTATACCAAAAAATATATGTATTTGTCCATATATTTTATTTCAGTATCCATTCTTGTCTAGTACAAATTTATGAGATGTTTATTAAATCTCCATGTGTCCGAACCCCAAACATGCAAAAGTCCTTGATGTCTTTCATCTCCACATAACTATTATCCGTCTTTTTATCAGTGATTTTGAATGGAAACATTGTCTGGTGTTGTGAGTTTCAAGGCTTCTGAATCAGGACTTGATCTCCATGTGAACTGAGAGTGTTTGGAAGTGCAGATCGACTTCTTCAATGTGCAGAAGCTCAGCTGTTCAATCAAACAACGTCTATTGAGCAAGGACAGAAAAGCAAGTATTTCACTGCGGGATAAAGTAGTCTCACACACACACACGCTAGCTCTCTCACACACACATTCTAACTCTATCTTTTTACTTTACTATACTACACTATACTATACATTCACCGGCCACTTTATTAGGTACACCTTACTAGTTCCAGGTTGGACCCCCTTTTTGCCTGCAATCAGAACTGCAATCTGGCATTCCACCACATCCCAAGGGTGCTCTATTGGATTGAGCTCTGGTTACTGTGGAGGCCATTTGAGTACAGTGAACTCATTGTCATGTTCAAGAAACCAGTCTGAGATGATTCACACTTTATGACATGGTGTGTTATCCTGCTGGAAGTAGCCATCAGAAGATGGAGACACTGTGGTCATAAGGGATGGACATGGTCAGCAACAATACTCAGGTAGGCTGTGGCTTTGACACCATGCTCAATTGTTGCTAATGGGCCCAAAGTGTGCCAAGAAAAAACCACCACCAGCCTGAACCGCTGATACAAAGCACGATCCATGCTTTCATGTTGTTGATGCCAAATTCTGACCCGACCATCCGAATGTGGCAGCAGACACCAACAACCATGTTCAATCACTTAAATCCCCTTTCTTCCCCATTCTGATGCTGGGTTTGAACTGCAGAAGATCGTCTTGATCATGTATACATGCCTAAATGCATTGAGTTGCTGCCATGTGATTGGCTGATTATAAATTTGCGTAAACGAGCACTTGGACAGGTGTACCTAATAAAGTGGCCGGTGAGTGTACTCTCTTTACTAGTTACTATAACCAAGTTTAATAGCCGACCATTTTCAGTTTCTCCAGTCATGATGAAAAGATGAATTTGTATGCAGATTAAGCTGATCAAAGTCATTTGTGAAAGCGATTGCCTTCTATTTGAGCAGATCCAGTCGTGGAGCCGCAGGGTGTGAGTTTTCTGAACTCATCTCTCTGTAATATCGCACACACACAAAGCCAGCTCAATCATCTCTGTCCTGATGTATTACAGCCGTAACTCTCAGACTGTCAGCGCAGGAAGATTTACATGCGGCTGCTGAATTAATAACAATAGAGATCACACAATCGCTCACCATATCATGCAGATGGAGATAAAAATAATCTGTACACCACTAGATCTGTGTTCAGACGTCAGTGCAACGTTTAACCCGCAGGCCGTGGAAACTCTTTATCTGCCTGTGTGGATCTGCCAGGAGAAAACAGATGCATGAGTAAACATACACACACAGATATATTTGTAATTAATGTCTTCAGACAGTTTGTACAAAAATGGAACAGAAAACACATTTAATAATTATAAAGTACTTCTGTTAGAAGATGAGGGGAAAAAAAGGTCAACTCTAGAAAAAAAAAACAACGGCAGAAGTGTAATTTCTCTGGAAAATATATTGTTTAAATAGTGTAAACACAACACAGATTTTAACAACACAGACAGACAGATTATCATTGGATGTCAAAGTACTGTAAAAACTAATGGATGGATGGATGGATGGATGGATGGATGGATGGATGGATGGACGGATGGATTAAACGAGAAGACTCCAAACTCGGTCCTGGAGGGCCAGTGTCCTGCTAACTTTAGCTCCAACTTGCCTCAGCACACCTGCTAGAAAGTTTCTAGTATATCTAGAAAGAGCTTGATTGGCTGGTTCAGGTTTGTTTGATTAGGGTTGGAGCTAAACTCTTCCGGACACTGGCTCTCCAGGACCGAGTTTGGACACTCCTGGATAAAAGAGATGAATGGACGAATTAATTAAATGAATGGATGGATGGATGGATGGATGGATGGATGGATGGATGGATGGATGGATGGATGGATAGATAGATAGATGGACGGATGAATTAAACCGGGGGTGTCCAAACTCGGTCCTGGAGGGCCGGCGTCCTGCAGATTTTAGATCCTACTTGCTTCAACACACCTTTAAGGATGTTTCTAGAATGGCTAGTAGGAGCTTGATTAGCCCGGGTGTGTCTGATTGGGGTTGGAACTAAACTTTGCAGGACACCGGCCCTCCAGGACCGAGTCTGGACATGCCTGAATTAAAATGATAGATGGATAAACAAATGGATTATTGGATGATGGATGGATTAAATGGATAAACAATGGATGGATGGATGAACGGACAGACGGACGGACGGTTGGATGGATGGACGGACGGACGGACGGACGGACAGACGGGCAGAGGGACGGATGGATGAATGGATTAAACAGATTTGCTGAACAGATGCGCTGGATGGATGGATTAATAGATAGATATATCCATCCATCCATAGATAATTGGACGTAGAGATGGTTGGATTGCTCGATGTATTAAATGGATGGATGGATGGATGAATGGATACACCAATAGATGGATAGTTGAATAGACGAATAGAAGGGCAGATAGATAGATGGATGCACAGATGGATAGATAAACGAATGGATGGATGGCTGAATGAATGGATTTATGGATAGATGATAGATGGATGGATGGATGGATGGATGGATGGATGGATAGATGGTTGGATGGACAGATAAATAAATGGATGGATAGATCCTTCGGAAATCCCTCTAATATTTTGGTATTATGCTCAAGAAACAATTATTATTATTATTATTATTATTATTATTATTATTATTATTATTATTATTATTATTATCAACAGAACAGGTCATATTTTGCATCTTCATGTTTTCAGTTCATATTTTTTTTAGAATATTATATGTAGATATTTAAAAATAAAAATATATATATTTTAAACATTATTGTCGATTTTGACTTTGCTAAATAAAAGTTCATCTGAAATTGTTTATTATTACTTTTTATTTTCAAAACTTTTTACATATTTAGCAGGAAAACTAGACATTAATACTGATAAAGTAAACTTTTTGGTTGTTCACTTTTCATTTAATTTTTAGCAGTAAAAAAAATCACAACTTAATTAATCAGTGAATCATAAAATTAAGAAGAATATTTAATATTGAGTTAACTTGCACGCCTAACATTTACTCTACACTCACTGGAAGGAAAACGCTTCTTAGATTATTTATTACACTTTTCAGCAATAAAATAAGTTAATGATGATAATAATAATAATAATAATAATAATAATAATAATAATAATAATAATAATTATTATTATTATTATTATTATTTTTAATAATAATTATTTTTATTATTATTATTATTATTATTAAATTATTTTTATATATTACACTTGTAACAAGTTGAAATAATTACTTTTAAATTGATCCTTTTTTTCCAAGATTATTATAATAATTTTAAAGCACATTGACAAGCCTAAAACATGCAAAAACCCATAAAATAATAAGAGAGATTGAGTTTACATGACTCTTAAATGATAATAACTCAACAATACGAGTGAAGAGACATGCTAATTGATGTTAATTTTAATAAAGCCCTCATTCATAGTCACTGATCCGGAGAGCTGTTTTTCTCCACCCTGAAACACTCAGAAACACTGAATAATTAGCCGAGCTTGAAGTGAAGGAGGTAGGAGGTGGAGAACTGGTGTAGCGGCGGGACCATCAGCAAATAATGTGGAAAGGCGGTGGATGAATTATTCAGGCCAGTTCTGGATGTGGCCACAGGCTCCAGCATCCATCAGACATGCTGGAGAAAGATGCTCAATTAATGCCTTTAAATATACAGCAGTCTCACCTTTTCATGAATGACTGCATCAATAACTCCCTGCACTGGCATTCAGATGCCTTTACTCCCAAAACAACACAGCAGTGTCGGCCAGCATTGTTTTTCACTAGGAATAGGATTGTCCAAGTCTACAGATGGATAGATGAATGGATGGACATATTTTATGGATAAATTATCGTTAATTAGCATTGAACGTCAAAGTACTGGGAAAACTGTAATAATGAAGACATTTTTGGATGGATGGATGAATGGATTAAACAGGTGGATCAATTAAAATCTGAATGAATGAATGGATAAATAGATAGATGGATGAATAAACAGATGAATGAATGAATGAATGAATGAATGAATGAATGAATGAATGAATGAATGAATGAATGAATGAATGAATGAATGGACAGATGGATGGACGGATGGAGGGATGGATAAACAGATGCATGGATGGATTGATAAACACATAAATGGATGGATGGATTAAGAGATGGATAGATGGATTGATGGATAAACAGATAGATGGATGAATGGATGGATGGATGGATGGATGGATGGATGGATGGATGGATAAACCGATGGATGGATGAATAGACAGATGGATGAATGGGTGGATGGATGGCTGGATGCTTAAACAGATGGATGGATAAACAGATAAAAGTATGGATGGATGAATAAACAGATGGATGGATAAAAGGATGGATGAATAAACAGATGGATGAATTAACAGATGAATGGATGGATTAATTAACAGATGAATGGATGAATGAATAGACAGTAGGATGGATGGGTGGACGGATGGCTGGATGGATAAACAGATGGATGGAAAAACCTATGGGTTTATGGATGGATGAACAGACGGATGGATGGATAAATCGATGGATTTTTAAAAAGATGGATGGATAGATAGATAGTTGGATAGACAGAAGTGTGGATGGATGGATGACTGGCCAGATGGACGGATGGACGGAGGGATGATGGATGGATTAACGAATGGGTGGATGGTTGGATAAACAGTTGCATTGATAGATAAATGGATGGATGGATGGATGGATGGATGGATGGATGGATGGATGGATGGATGGATGGATGGATGGATGGATGGATGGATAGATGGATGGATAGATCGTTGAATAAACGGATGGAAGGGCAGAGGGATAGATGGATGAACAGATGGATGAATAAATAGATGGACGGATGGATGGAAAATGAATTGATAAATTAAAGGATAAACAGATGAATGGATGGATGGATGGATGGATAAACAGATGGATGGATGGATGGATGGATGGATGGATGGATAAACAGATGGATGTATGGATGGAAGGATAAATACATGAATGGATGGATAGATGGATGGATGGATGGATAGATGGATGGATGGATGGATATATGGATGGATAAATAAACAGATGGATGGATGGATGGATGGATGGATGGAAAATGAATGGATGGATGGATGAATGAATGGATGGATGGATGGATGGAAAATGGATGAATGGATGAATGAATGGATGGATGGATGGATGGATGGATGGATGGATATATGGATGGATGGATAAACAGATGGATGGATTGATGAAGTGATGGATGTGTTGTTGAGTGGTGCTCATTGTCTTCATGCTCAATATAATTGCTCACTGTTGTCTTCTGCATTTGAGTTGGACCCTTTCATGAGATTTGCATGTACCCTATTTAAAAAGCACCGGCTTGTGCGGATTAAAGTCCTGTTGTACTTGAAGCACAGCTGCAGAAGGACACTGAGAGGAAATGCATTTGCTGGAAGTGTTCCTCTCAGCATGATGCAGACACTAATATGCGAGGCCGCACATTTCAAAAGCAGTGTAATATTCAAAGAGATGCACCTCTTCAAATGTGCCATTATTCCTTTGCCGGGATCGCATGACTAGTCACTCGTCTGACAACAAACTTCCGTCTGCAGCTTCTTGAAGGTTATTTAAGGTCGTCGCGTTTCATTCTGTTCATGCAAATGGGAAAGATCACAGAAAAATCAAAAAGATCGGCGGAGCGCAAGATAAATGCTTGTTTTTTCTGCCTGTTATACAGCGACAGAAGTCAACGCTTTGATATTTCTGTAGGGGGGAACAAAAAGTCTGTTTTGTATGAGTCCAAAAAAATCTCAAGGTTGTCAGCGGAAAAGCCATTTCTAGTTCTCACCAAACTGCCTGTCCTCTAATCCAAATAGAAGAAATATCAACAACCCGTCCTCCTCCTGAAAGCTTTAATCTCAGTAATCTGTGATACACTGTGAAAATTTCATTGCTCTTTAACATCATTAAGGAAATATTAAAAAATATAAAAATACTAATTCAAAGGGGGGCTGATAATTCTGACTTCAACTGTACATGAGTTGTATGAGTGTGTTTGAGTATAATTTACCATGTTTCAATCTGTTTTACCCAGCCTGATCTCACAAGAAAACGTAAGTATCTTACGTTTTGCAAGTTTAGTGGCTAATTCGTACGAGTTCAGTCGTACGAAATTGTATGATTTTAAAAAGGAGGTGTAATAAAGTTCACCGCCCTTCGGCCGCCGGGAAGAAGGAGGCGGAGAACCGACGGAGTTTTTAAATGATTTATTAATAACAATGACAGCAGCTCCTCACGGAGACTGCCGTCTAAACCAAAACAAACGGATGGCAGCTCCTCACGGAGACTGCCGTCAAACTGAAAGCAACAGTAAAATATGTCCGGGCCCGGTCATCTCTCGGCTTCCTCTGCCATTGGTCCTCCTTTTATGGTCCAGAGCTCCTTCCGTGGGATCCGAGGCAGGTGCGCACCGCAGGTGTATCCACTTACGAGGTGGCCTCACCCCGTTCCCACGGCTCTCGGCCACGCCCCCTCGCCACATACCCCCATCTCCCATCACAGGCCGGGGGCACCCCGTGGCTGTGCATACTCCGGGGGGGGGGTTTGGCGCCACAGCACCCGCGAGACCTATATGAGACGGGCCGAGAGAAAAGGAGATGGAAAAAAGGAGGAAAGACAGAGTAGACCGAGAAAGGGGAGAGAGGAAAAAGAAAAAAAAAATTGGGGTTCGGTTCTCCAGACACGCTGCCACTCGGTCCTCCACCAGCTGAGAGATGCGACGACGTGCTGGGAGCCCTGTGGAGGAATCTATCCACCCGTCCATCTTCTGGCGTCCGGCGGCAGTTCTCCTGGCTGGCTGGCGGCATTTCTGGTCTCCTGCTCCGCTCCCGCTTCGGTGGACGGATGCAGGCACTGGCATCATGGCGGATCGCGGCGACTCCCCCAGGTTCTGTGGGATGGCTCCCTTCAGCACTTTCCCTTCCGGTGGTGAGCCCCGCGTCCCCTGCTCCTCCCCATGCTGGGAGACGGCAGCAGGCAGATCCTTTCCTCGCCAGCCTCAGGCCGCCCCCGGCACTCTGGGCAGACGAACGGATTTCTCCCCCACTCGGGTTAACTCCCGAACACTCGCCCCCTCTCTCAGCGGCGAGGGCATCTGGACAACGATCTGGAGAACCGACGGAGCTTTAAAATATTTATTAATAACAATGACAGCAGCTCCTCACGGAGACTGCCGTCTAAACCAAAACAAACGGACGGCAGCTCCTCGCGGAGACTGCCGTCAAACTGAAAGCAACAGTAAAATATGTCCGGGCCCGGTCATCTCTCGGCTTCCTCTGCCATTGGTCCTCCTTTTATGATCCAGAGCTCCTTCCGTGGGATCCGAGGCAGGTGCGCACCACAGGTGTATCCACTTACGCGGTGGCCTCACCCCGTTCCCACGGCTCTCGGCCACGCCCCCTCGCCACAGTAGGCATGGCACCTAACCCCACCCCTAACCCAACTGTCATTGGGGGATGAGCAAATCGTACTAAATTGTACAAATTAGATCGTACAAATTCATACGAATTAGCCACTAATTCAAAAAGTTACGAATTGCCGGGAGATTGCGTTGGTTTTAACCTGCCTAACTGTATTTTTTTTTTTTTAAGATTTATTTTTGGCCTTTTTTATTAGATAGGACAGATTTAAGACAGGAAGCAAAGTGGAAGAGAGAGACAGGGGGTAGGGAAATGTCGTCGAGCCGTGATTCGAACTCGCGACGCACTGATGTGCTATTGCACCACATGTCAGTGCGCTAACCACTAGGCTATTGCACCAACTCAATCTGTGTTTTTAACTAGGAGAAGTGCAGTGTACAATATTAGCATGACATTTTGCCTGTGAAATGTGACCTTTGATTACTGGTTTTCGATTTCTTTTGTGTTTAAATGTTTAGCAGTAGCAGACGTAAGAGGAATTATAGGAGAATAATCATAACTTCATGTTCTCTGTTTGTGCAGGTATTGTTTTTTCTGTTTCATGTGTTTGATGTTTTATGTGTTAGATAAAATACTGGCAATTCTTATCAATAAAGTGGAGCTTTTTTTATTTTCTGGAGAGTTAAAACATTAACTAGATTAATTAACTTTTCTTTTATAATGATCGTTATCTTTTCTCATTAGGTAAAATGTTGTATTTACTGCATTATGCTTGCTTGAGTCTGTCGGAGGACTGAGCAGAGTGAGCAGTAGCAGGCGTACGAGGAATTATAAGAAAAGAATCATGCATGTTCTCTGCTTGTGCAGCACTTGAATAAATAAGACAGCTGAACCCGCTGACAGACTTCAGTTTTTACAACACAACACAACACAACACAACGCAGGGGGGTAGTCAAGCAGTTAAGACCGGCCCTGGCTACCAAAGGTCATTTTCAAAAACCCATAATAGGGGCTCTTTAACCATCTCAAACATTTTCTTACATATTTATTGGAAAAAATGTCGATCCTCTGCCCATCTTTGCTCTTAAAGGAGTAGACCTTTCTTCGATCCTGCTTTTGTACCAAATGATAATTATAAAGTTCAAAAAAATCTCAAGGTTAGTGCGACAGGTGTCCTTCTGGTACAGCTACTTTATTCCATATGTTTTGGTCCTGTCCTTCCCTGCTTTCTTTTTGGAGACAAATATTTCTCTCGCTATCAGCTATTACCACTGTTGATATCCCACCATGTCCAATTATTGGTTTATTTGGGGTTCTTCCGCCCAACCACACTTTACCCTCTCTTTTTGTAGACTTTGTAGCCTTCTTTACCCTTCTGGCTAGGCGATTAATTCTTCTGAACTGGAAGAGCCCTCACCCTCCTTCTCACTCTTGTTGGATAAGAAATGTTCTTTATTTTATGAAAATAGAAAAAATTAGGTACTCTCTTCACCGAACTAGCACTATTTTTTATTAAATTTTAAAATTCTTCTTTTCACTTATAAAGCTTTGCACAGTTCTGCCCCAGCTTATGTCACGGGTAGAAGAAGGAGTGAACTCAAGTGCAGAACACAAAGTGTTTATTAAGGAGAAAGTCTTTGCAAAGGAACAAAAAACCCAATCGGGTGAGTGCCGTGGAAAACAGTCCAGAAACAACGGGAGAATTGTTCACTGGCAGCCCTGGACACAAATATGGGGTGAGTAACAGACTATACACACATTTATACACACACACCAACGACAACAGACTGACAAACATGAAGGGAAATGACGTGCTATAAATAGGAACAAAGGGATAAGAAACAGGTGGAGCGAATCACTCCGATGACCTGTGAATACTAGAAAAGCAGGTGACTGAAGGTAATCTGTAACATAGAACTGGAGAGAGTGAGAACACAAGGTACGGTGACAAGCCTATGTCAGCGAGCTTATTAGGCCATATACAGCTTGTAGACTCTTAAGATCCAATGACCAGTTTCTTTTGTCTGTCCCTCGGTCTCGCTGCAAGTCAAAGGGTGATCGAGCTTTCAGTGTTGCTTTTAATGAATGAATAAGTTAACACATTGCTTAATATAAGAATGTTCAGTGCATTTGCCTGTCTCTTTATACCTATTTTCAGGAGCCAGCAAACTAGGTCAGAGGTCATGGAGACCTTGAGTGGAACTGAGGGCTGAGGACTGGAATCAACTGTTCCTATTGTTATTTCTAGGAGTTAATACTATCTAAAATGTCTGAAGTAATTTTGTTATTTTTACGGTTAATTCTTTTAAAGTGATTCTACTTTTATTCAAGATAGACTTTGTGTAGTAAGAATATAACTGCCTGAATGTAGATTATACCACTTTTTAACCAGTTTTGATAAAGACAGCTGACAGTACACTCAGCCTTGGATTAGAAACAGATTATACTTTAAGTGTGTGTGCTCTGTTTGATTGTTGATCCATTTCACAGGTCTGGAGTCAGCTCTAATTAGTCTAAAGGATGTCTGACGTTTATGCTTAAGATAATGTTCAGAATTGTACGCACGAACCCCACGTGGAAATTTTCCTAGTCTATCTGTGTTTTAACCAATCAGGTTAGAACACCAGTATGTATGACGCAGTTAATGACGTTATGTGAGAGTATAACTGTTATTGATTGGTGATTGTAAGCAGAGCGGCCTAGGAACTCATTGCGAGTGTTGAAGCTGGCTTCTGTTGATGTAACTGCAAACTATCTTCAGTAGACTTCATTTATTTATTTAAATCTCTGACTCCGGCTCTTCTTCATCTACCAGACTGGTCATTCTTTGGGTTAAACTGTAAACTATCCCTACAGTACTCTCTTCACCGAACTAGCACTATTTTTAATAAATTGTGGGAACCCCTTCGCAAATATGTCCAAACTCTTCAGCTTGACCCTGCTCCTTCTGATTGAGTCCCCACCCCCTAATGCCCAGCTTTTATGGGAAACTATTTCTGGTCAACACATTGTAGACTTGTTTTTTTTATTTTTTATAAATGCAAAGATCATACAAATACAAGAAAACATCAACAAATAACAAATACAAAGCAACAAAACAAAAACAAAACAAAAACAACAACAATGTAGTCAGGTACTGGTATGTGCGTGTGTATGCATGTAAAGGTAACTTGGTGGACGGGTCCGAGTACATACATAAGGAACAATAACAGTCAATAAATGAAGCAAGTGTCACAGATATAGATAAAACATATAGAAAGAAACCAGTCAGAGGTAGGGAGTAACAACAATGCTTATTAATGTATGATAGTAAATATGAAAGTAAAAAGAAGGAAAGGACAACAGTAATGATAACTGACAATAATAATAAATCACAAGTGCTACACCAACTACTACTACAGAAAGTTACTTATATTACAACTACTACATGCTTCTACTACAGCTACAACCACGACTACTACTACTACAATGTCTACTAATACTGATACTACTACAACAATGACTACCACTACTGATACTTTTAGCGTTTGCTACAACTAATACAACAACGTCTACTGCTACTACTACTACTACAATCAGTTCTTCTACATCTACACCAACAACGACTACTACTACTACTACTGTAACAACCACACCTTTATTACCTCTGCTACTACTATACCAATGACATCTACTACTACTTGAACTACTACTTCAATAATCTCCATAACAATTACTCAATAACAACAATCCCATAACAATCGATACTATTACAATGACTACTACTACAACTACTACCACTACCGCTACAACTACAACAACTGCAACCTTAATAATGATAATGGTAAAAATACTTGTAATAATGATAATGAAATGATAACAGGACAAGTCAGAACAGTGATAATAATAATGATAACAAAAAGTAAAAGTAATACCATTTATGACAAAGGTGTCGAGGTGAGGGGACGATGGGAAATCAGGGAGAGGACAAGTAATAATAATAATAATAATAATAATAATAATAATAATAATAATACACATACACATTGTAGACTTTTTTTTCTGTATATAAGATTGCACTAGTGTTGTTGTTTTTTTTATTTTATTTATCTATTTATTTTTATTATCTTATATTTATTTATTATTATTTATTTATTTTTATTATTATTATTTGCTCAAAATAATAACCTCACCTTCCTTCTCACTCATGTTGGATTAGAAATGTTCTTTTTTTATGACATTAGAAAAAAATTAGGTACTCTCTTCACCGAACTAGCACTATTTTTATTAAATTGTGACCCCTTCGCAAATATGTCCAAACTCTTCAGCTTGACCCTGCTCCTTCTGATTAAGTCCCCACCCCCTAATGTCCAGCTTTTATGGGAAACTATTTCTGGTCAACACATTGTAGACTTTTTTTTTTTTTTTATAAATGCAAAGATCATACAAATACAAGAAAACATCAACAAATAACAAATACAAAGCAACAAAACAAAAACAAAACAAAAACAACAACAATATAGTCAGGTACTGGTATGTGCGTGAGTGTGCGTGTGTGCGTGTGTATGCATGTAAAGGTAACTTGGTGGACGGGTCTGAGTACATACATAAGGAAAATGAAGCAAGTGTCACAGATATAGATAAAACATATAGAAAGAAACCAGTCAGAGGTAGGGAGTAACAACAATGCTTATTAATGTATGATAGTAAATATGAAAGTAAAAAGAAGGAAAGGACAACAGTAATGATAACTGACAATAATAATAAATCACAAGTGCTACACCAACTACTACTACAGAAAGTTACTTATATTACAACTACTACTGCTTCTACTACAGCCACAACCACGACTACTACTACTACAATGTCTACTAATACTGATACTACTACAACAATGACTACCACTACTGATACTTCTATAGCGTTTGCTACAACTAATACAACAACGTCTACTGCTACTACTACTACTACTACCACAATCACTTCTTCTACATCTACACCAACAACGACTACTACTACTACTACTGTAACAACCACACCTTTATTACCTCTGCTACTACTATACCAATGACATCTACTACTATTTGAACTACTACTTCAATAATCTCCATAACAATTACTCAATAACAATAATCCCATAACAATCGATACTATTACAATGACTACTACTACAACTACTACCACTACCGCTACAACTACAACAACTGCAACCTTAATAATGATAATGGTAAAAATACTTGTAATAATGATAATGAAATGATGACAGGACAAGTCAGAACAGTGATAATAATAATGATAACAAAAAGTAAAAGTAATACCATTTATGACAAAGATGTCGAGGTGAGGGGAGGATGGGAAATCAGGGAGAGGACAAGTAATAATAATATGAATAATAATAATAATAATAATAATAATAATAATAATAATAATAATAATAATAATAATACATATACACATTGTAGATTTGTTTTTTCTGTATATAAGATTGCACTAGTGTTGTTGTTTTTTATTTTATTTATCTATTTATTTTTATCATCTTATATTTATTTATTATTATTTATTTATTTTTATTATTATTATTTGCTCAAAATAATAACCTCACCTTCCTTCTCACTCATGTTGGATTAGAAATGTTCTTTTTTTTTATGACATTAGAAAAAATTAGGTACTCTCTTCACCGAACTAGCACTATTTTTATTAAATTGTGACCCCTTCGCAAATATGTCCAAACTCTTCAGCTTGACCCTGCTCCTTCTGATTGAGTCCCCACCCCCTAATGCCCAGCTTTTATGGGAAACTATTTCTGGTCAACACATTGTAGACTTTTTTTTTTTTTATAAATGCAAAGATCATCCAAATACAAGAAAACATCAACAAATAACAAATGCAAGGCAACAAAACAAAAACAAAACAAAAACAACAACAATATAGTCAGGTACTGGTATGTGCGTGTGTATGCATGTAAAGGTAACTTGGGGGACGGGTCAGAGTAAATACATAAGGAACAATAACAGTCAATAAATGAAGCAAGTGTCACAGATATAAATAAAACATATAGAAAGAAACCAGTCAGAGGTAGGGAGTAACAACAATGCTTATTAATGTATGATAGTAAATATGAAAGTAAAAAGAAGGAAAGGACAACAGTAATGATAACTGACAATAATAATAAATCACAAGTGCTACACCAACTACTACTACAGAAAGTTACTTATATTACAACTACTACTGCTTCTACTACAGCCACAACCACGACTACTACTACTACAATGTCTACTAATACTGATACTACTACAACAATGACTACCACTACTGATACTACTATAGCGTTTGCTACAACTAATACAACAACGTCTACTGCTACTACTACTACTACTACTACCACAATCACTTCTTCTACATCTACACCAACAACGACTACTACTACTACTACTGTAACAACCACACCTTTATTACCTCTGCTACTACTATACCAATGACATCTACTACTACTTGAACTACTACTTCAATAATCTCCATAACAATTACTCAATAACAACAATCCCATAACAATCGATACTATTACAATGACTACTACTACAACTACTACCACTACCGCTACAACTACAACAACTGCAACCTTAATAATGATAATGGTAAAAATACTTGTAATAATGATAATGAAATGATAACAGGACAAGTCAGAACAGTGATAATAATAATGATAACAAAAAGTAAAAGTAATACCATTTATGACAAAGGTGTCGAGGTGAGGGGACGATGGGAAATCAGGGAGAGGACAAGTAATAATAATAATAATAATAATAATAATAATAATAATAATAATAATAATAATACACATACACATTGTAGACTTTTTTTTCTGTATATAAGATTGCACTAGTGTTGTTGTTTTTTTTATTTTATTTATCTATTTATTTTTATTATCTTATATTTATTTATTATTATTTATTTATTTTTATTATTATTATTTGCTCAAAATAATAACCTCACCTTCCTTCTCACTCATGTTGGATTAGAAATGTTCTTTTTTTATGACATTAGAAAAAAATTAGGTACTCTCTTCACCGAACTAGCACTATTTTTATTAAATTGTGACCCCTTCGCAAATATGTCCAAACTCTTCAGCTTGACCCTGCTCCTTCTGATTAAGTCCCCACCCCCTAATGTCTAGCTTTTATGGGAAACTATTTCTGGTCAACACATTGTAGACTTGTTTTTTTTATTTTTTATAAATGCAAAGATCCTACAAATACAAGAAAATATCAACAAATAACAAATACAAAGCAACAAAACAAAAACAAAACAAAAACAACAACAATATAGTCAGGTACTGGTATGTGCGTGAGTGTGCGTGTGTGCGTGTGTATGCATGTAAAGGTAACTTGGTGGACGGGTCCGAGTACATACATAAGGAAAATGAAGCAAGTGTCACAGATATAGATAAAACATATAGAAAGAAACCAGTCAGAGGTAGGGAGTAACAACAATGCTTATTAATGTATGATAGTAAATATGAAAGTAAAAAGAAGGAAAGGACAACAGTAATGATAACTGACAATAATAATAAATCACAAGTGCTACACCAACTACTACTACAGAAAGTTACTTATATTACAACTACTACTGCTTCTACTACAGCCACAACCACGACTACTACTACTACTACAATGTCAACTAATACTGAAACTACTACAACAATGACTACCACTACTGATACTTCTATAGCGTTTGCTACAACTAATACAACAACGTCTACTGCTACTACTACTACTACTACCACAATCACTTCTTCTACATCTACACCAACAACGACTACTACTACTACTACTGTAACAACCACACCTTTATTACCTCTGCTACTACTATACCAATGACATCTACTACTACTTGAACTACTACTTCAATAATCTCCATAACAATTACTCAATAACAATAATCCCATAACAATCGATACTATTACAATGACTACTACTACAACTACTACCACTACCGCTACAACTACAACAACTGCAACCTTAATAATGATAATGGTAAAAATACTTGTAATAATGATAATGAAATGATAACAGGACAAGTCAGAACAGTGATAATAATAATGATAACAAAAAGTAAAAGTAATACCATTTATGACAAAGATGTCGAGGTGAGGGGACGATGGGAAATCAGGGAGAGGACAAGTAATAATAATAATAATAATAATAATAATAATAATAATAATAATACACATACACATTGTAGACTTGTTTTTTCTGCATATAAGATTGCACTAGTGTTGTTGTTTTTTATTTTATTTATCTATTTATTTTTGTTATCTTATTGTTATTTATTTATTTTTATTATTATTATTTGCTCACAATACTCTTCAGTGTATTTGCTTATTGTTACATGTTTATGTCTTTGTACATTTTTGTAATGTTTCACAATGTATAAATAAAACATTAAAAAATAAAATAAAATCTTAAGGTTGTCAATAGAAAAGCCACTTCTAGTTCTCACCAAACTGCCCGTCCTCTAATCCAAATAGAAGAATTATCAGGAACCCGTCGTCCTCCTGAAGGGTTTAATCTCAGTAATCTGACATATTCACAACAGCTTTCTCATGCGAAGTTAGGCTGGGAGAGTCTAAAGATGACCTTTCCGCCAGCAAAAGTACAATTATAATCCAAAAAAGGGCTTATTATTGAAGTTTTCCCACTAATGATGTTCACAATTATTTTCAATTATTGTAATGCTGTAATTGAAAGGCAGTCTGACAGCTGCTTTTGAAAGTGTGGACAGAACGACCGTTTATTCTCAGCACCAGTGTTAATTAGCTTCTGCTATAGCCTTCATTCATTTTCCTGCAGCCCACTTTTAACTGAGCTAACACAGACGGATCTAACCCGCAGCTTTGTTTCTGAAATCGCACTAATGGTGTTCTTTTATAAAACGCGTTAGCTTGTTAGCATCGCCTGCTTTATTTATTTATTTATTTATTTATTTTTGTTCTCCAAACTTATGACTTCTTTATGAAAAGGCTGTGTGTCTTGCGAGGCAGTGCTTTTAAAATTAAACCCATTCTCTTGTCGATACGCTGAGATTTATGCAAATACTCCCAACACAAACGAGCTGAGCAAGCCCGAGCCAATTTGCCTCCTTAAAAGTTCTGCTGACACGTGGAAGATCGGTCTGCTTTCACCGGAGGAAACTCTGAATGCATGTCAAGCACTGACAGAAGACACAAATGCATTACAGCTATAGTTAAACCCTGAACAAAATTATAATCTTACAGCCTTATTTACTCAACCTTGGTGTCATTCCAGCTTGTACGCTCTCATTTTCCTCTGTTAAGCTATTTTAAAGTTAGCTAGTTTTGTTTTGTTGGTCTCCTACAATATGTTGACACGCATCCAGGGTCAAAAACATTTTCATTTTCTCATAATGCCATTAGCTCTGCTCTACAGTGTCTGAAAAAATGTTTGTTGCAGTATCTGCTAAAGCCCGCCTCTCACTGATCCTAACCTGCTCTGGTTGGTCAGATGGCCCGGTCTGTTTTGATTGGTCTGATGGCCTAGTCTGTTGTCATTGGTCAGCTAACACAGTCTGTAGTGATTGGTAAAATGGCCCAGTAAGTTGTGACTGGTCAGGTGGCCCTACTCTGCTCTGATTGGTTCGATGGCCCAGTCTGTTGTGATTGGTCAGATGACATAGTCTTTTGTGATATATCCAATGGTCCAATATTTTGTGATTGGTCAGATGGTCCTACTCTGATCTAATTTGTCTGATAGCCTAGTCTGTTGTGATTGGTCAGATGGCTCTACTCTGCTCTGATTGGTTCATTATGGCCCAACCTGTCCTGATTGGACAGATGACTCAGCCTGTTGTGATTGGTCAGGTGACTTAGACATGGTCAGTGACCAATCAGAACAGACTGGGCCCTCAGACCATTCACAACAGACTGTCATGTGACCAATCAGAACGGACTGTCATCTGACCAATGACAAAAGGACTGTCATCAGACCATTGACAACAGACTGTGTCATCTGACCAATCACAACAGACTTTGTCATCTGACCAATCACAACAGACTTTGTCATCTGACCAATCTCAACAGACTTTGTCATCTGACCAATCACAAAGAACTGTGTCATCTGACCAATTCAGAACACATCGAACCATCAGACCAGACATAGCAGAGTAGGGCCAATCACAACAGACCAATCAGAAGAGACTGAGTCATCTGACCAATCACAACAGACTGATTGGTCTGATGGCCCAGTCTGTTCTGATTGGACAGATGACTCAGCCTGTTGTGATTGGTCAGGTGACTTAGACATGGTCAGTGACCAATCAGAACAGACTGGGCCCTCTGACTAATCACAACAGACTGTGTCATCTGACCAATCACAACCGACTGTCATCTGACCAATCACAACAGGCTGTGTCATCTGACCAATTACAACAGACTGTCATCAGACCAATGACAACAGACTGTGTCATCTGACCAATCACAACAGGCTGTGTCATCTGAGCAATCACATCAGACAGTGTCATCTGACCAATCACAACAGACTTTGTCATCTGACCAATCACAACAGACTACGTCATCTGACCAGACAGAACAGACTATGTCATTTGACTAATTACAACAGACTGTCATCTGACCAATCACAACAAACTGTGTCATCTGACCAATTCAGAACACATCGGACCATCAGACCAATCATAGTAGAGTAGGGCCAATCACAACAGACCAATCAGGAGAGACTGAGTCATCTGACCAATCACAACAGACTGATTGGTCTGATGGCCCAGTCTGTTCTGATTGGTCAGATGATACAGTTCGTTGTGATTGGTCTGATGACACAGTCTGTTGTGATTGGTCAGATGACAAAGTCTGTTGTGATTGGTCTGATGACACAGTCTGTTGTGATTGGTCAGATGACAAAGTCTGTTGTGATTGGTCTGATGGCCCAGTCTGTTGTGATTGGTCAGATGACACAGTCTGTTTTGATTGGTCAGATTACTCAGTCTGTTGTGATTAGTCAGATGACACAGTGTGTTCTGATTGGTAAGGTGACACATTCTGTTGTGATTGGTCAGATGATACAGTCTGTTGTGATTGTTCAGATGACTCAATCTGTTGTGATTAGGCTACAGCTTACACTTCAGCCTGTGTTGAAAACCAAACAACTATTATCATATATCTGATTTTCGGCTCTTGATCCTGAATGCAATGGAAACAATGGCGGTGGCTTTACTACATCTCTTTAAGCTTGAGTCCTCATTCCTCAAAGTGTATGCAAAGTGGATCGGCTTTCACCACGCATACATTACACAGAATTACTGACGACTCTTTTCAGGCAACTCAGAATTGCCTCTTTCTTATGGGAGACAATAACTCCATTTATGTGCACTGTGAGATGTGAGACCTTTTACATTTACAAACAGCTACATGAATAGTAATATTTGAAGAAAAAGCATAATAGGGGCACTTTAAATATAAATCTTCTGAATGTGCAAACTTTTTTCAAGCTCCAAAAAGGCAATATAATGTAGCGGAATGTGATGCCAGTCGAGCCTGATAAATATGAAAAGAGACACCATGTTATGATTCATAGAAGTCATTAACGTTTGCATTTCAGTCTACTCACTTAGGGAAAGCTGGAATAAGCAAGAAAGCAAATGCAGACAGTCCATGATGTCAATTAAGTGAGTCAGTTAGAAAATCACAGCTTCAATTACTCTTTAAATGAAGCTTAAAACCCTCGAAATAACCCTCTAAATGCATGCAAACTACCGGTTTTATATGCATACTCAAGTGTCCACAATTACAAAGAAAGTGCTCATCTTATATGATTCAGAAGCAATATTTAGAAGTAGCTATACGTGAAGACAGCAATGCTATGAGTTTAAATACAAAAACAGTTTGTATAATGCAAGGAAAACTGTTTTAAATACAGGAATAAATAAAATAAAGAATTACCACATTGATCTTTGTATGAGTTTATCTTAGAGTTTTTCTTCTCTCTTTAAAATCAAAGCATGCTTTAGAAATGCAAATTCCTAGGATAAATGAGGATAAGTATCTTCAGTTCAATTCAAGTTTATTTGTATAGCGCTTTTCACATTAATTATTGTTTCAAAGCAGCTTTATAAATGATTGAAATTATTGCATTATACTCAAAATCAGAAAAGTGAAGGTTATTTGTTACCATCAATTAATTAGTTACTAACAACTTTAATTAATTAGCTAATAGCTAATACAACCTGTATATACTTTAATGTTCATAGTACAATGCAATGAAATACAAGTAAATTTGGAAATCACTACTCTTATTCATTCAGTCATTCATTTGTTCGTTCGTTCATTCATTCATTCATTCATTCATTCATTCATTCATTCATTCATTCATTCATTCATTCATTCATTCATTCACTCATTCATTAGTTCATTTATTCATTCGTTCGTTTGTTCATTCATTCATATCTGCTTTCCCAGGATCGGTTGTGGGGGCAGCGGTCTGAGGAGAGAACTCCACACCTCCCTTTCCCCAGACACTTCCTCCTGGTCCTCCGGGGGATCCCAAGGCGTTCTCAGGCCAGCCAAGAGACAAATGCAATTTTTTTATTTTTTTTACTTGTGTTTTTACTTGTATGCATGCTGCATTTTAATAATGGTCTAATTCTGGAAATGTATGAATAGTAAGAAATAAAATAAATAATTAGAATGTGTTTTAATTTAATGTATTTTGAAAAAAAATTTCCAGTTATCATCATACTAAAAAGTATTAATAATAATAATAATAAAATACTAATGATTTATTTATTTATTTATTTATTTATTTATTTATTTATTTATTTATAATAATAATAATAATAATAATAATAATAACTGTTTGTTTGTTTGTTTACTACTACTACTAATAATAATAATAAAAATAATAATAATAATAATAATTATTATTATTATTATTATTATTTATAATTATTAATAATATTATTGCAAAATGGATAAATATTAATAAATGTATTTGTTTATTTTAATAATATTAGAAGAAGAAAAAGAACAAATAGTAATTCAATAAAATAAAAAATAAATTCATACACACACACACACACACACACACACACACACACACACACACACATATACATACGTACATACATACATACATACATACATACATACATACATACATACGAGAGAACTCCACACCTCCCTTTCTCCAGACACTTCTTCCAGGTCCTCTGTGGGGATCCCAAAGGTTTTCCCAGGCCAGTCGAGAGACATAGTCCCTCAAGCGTGTCCTGGGTCTTCCCTGAGCCCTAAGTAGGCATCTAGAAGGCATCAGAAACAGATGCTCAAGCCACCTCAGCTGACTTCTCCCAATGTGGAGGAGCAGCAGTTCAACTCCGAGCTCCTCCCGGGTGACACTCTGCAAAGGAAACTCATTTTGGCTGCTGGTATCAGAGATCCTGTCCTTTCGGTCATGACCCAAAGCTCATGACCATAGGTGAGAGTAGGAACGTAGATTGACCAGTACATCAAAAGCTTTGTCTTTTGGCTTGTTGGGGAATTTATTGTGTTTTGATGAATTTCTGATGAATGAATTACTCTCATTTATATGCTTATTTGAGTGATTTCAGTATTATTATTATTATTATTATTATTATTATCTACTTTATTATTACCCATACCTGTGGCATTATTATCAGGTATGTGTGCTTTGGTAAATAAAAAAGTCATTCTGTGTAAATGCAGTCAGAGATGAGAAGATAAATAAGAGCAGCATTAATGTCACAATAAGGGTAGATTTATGGATGCAAGGTCATAAGGACACCTGCGTTCTGCTCTGTAACTCATGATAAGGCACACCTGCACGTGCGCCTACACTCATTTGTAATGACATCTAAAAAATATGAGTACCCATAAACTTTAGCTGAACTTACAGTTGACAGCTCAGTGGACAGTGAACAAGATAAATTGTTGAGCATTGTTTTTTGGCTGAGCCATCACTTTTAAAACAGGAAGAAAAGACCTTAATTGGACATGGTTAAGACCCCTGAAAGACCCTGAGATTCTATTGGTGGCGGGCACCTGAGAGATATAAGATCCCATTAGCGCAGAAGCTGATGGAGGTGTGTGATGAGTAAATTTGGGTGGAGTATTAAGACACAGAAGTGTATTTAAACTGTGTGCAAGCCTATGTTTGGCAGACACTCGAACGACCTGTCTCTGTTGTTACTGATGCTGTAACAATAAACTGCTTTGCCTAAAGACATCGGAGATCTCAGACTTTGTCATTTTTTGAAAAGTTTGACTTAGCGACTTAGAATATTTTGCAGACCAGAATCTTTTTTCCACAACAGGCTCAGCTCCTTCTTTACCACAACAGACCTATACATCGACATATTATTATTGCTGCCACTGCACCGATCCCCCTGTCAATCTCATGTTCCATCCATCCCTCATTCACAAACAAAACCCTGAGATACTTGAACTCCTCCATAGGTATATACACTAGATATCGCATATGGACCCTCATCATGCGTCAATAGCGCCGCCACATTGGTACAGTACTCTCAGGACAAATGTCATTCAACCGCAATAGACAAGACAGTGTTATTACGTGAAGATGCGGGACTTTAGCGCTGTCTACGGGTGTAGTAACGAGAAAACAAAGAAAACAAAGCACAAAGGCAGAACATTTCATAGGTAATATTAAGTTTTTTTCTGTTTTTGAAAGTTCTGAACTTTTGTGCTAATCAGGTAACGTTATTGGTGATAACAGTCACTTACTGCATTCACCATAGGCAAAGCAGCTCCAACTCGCACTAAACACACGGCTTATGCTAGTTTTGTTGAATAAAATCAGCAAACAATGCAAAAGAAATATGACAACGAGATGCTGCCCTGCCAGAAACTTGTATTATTGTCAGCTAACGTTAGTGAAAGAGTCGTTCGGGGGATTCATTCACAAACGAATCGCCCCCTCCGTCAGTATGAGAAGTGAAAGCAGGAGAGGAGCTGTGTTTCAGGACATGATTAGATCAAATTTAACAGGCAGGGTGGATAGTACATTTCTGTACACACAAACACAAGCTTTTTGTCAGGAATGCCCGTGCGGTCACTGATCCATCAATGTAGAAAAGTGATGTAAAATTATAATTTTCGTAATTAGAAAAAAAAATTACATACTAACATCCAGGAAAACTCCTGATCATAGATATATGTGTATATGTGTGTATCTCTGGCTTTGGATGGCCACAGTCCTCCACTGTACCTTGGTCCCGCATTCATTTCAAAGGAGCGCTACCCTGTAGCAAGATGGCGGAGCTATTGACGCATTCCGTACAATAGACAACAACAGGCCAGGCGACATCTAGTGTATATATCTATGGAACTTCTCTACCTGAGGTAAGGACTTCCCTCCAACCTGAAGATGGCAAACCACCTGTTTCCGGTGGAGCACCATAGCCTTGGACTCGGAGGACTTGAAATCACTACTATCATTTTATATGCAATTTGCATACTTTCCCAACCTTCTCTAATTTAGGCAACCCGGGCTCATTGTGGAAACGTAGCCCCGCGGACGTTTCTGTAGACCGCGAAATACGTCCCGGTAGGTACGTATTCGAGCAGTTTTTGTTTTTGCGAATCCGCGAGAGGCCAATCGGCCGACCCAGCCGCCCTCCTCCTTCTAGCAAAAGCCGTCCAGAAAAAAAAGCAAAAGCCCTTGTCCGATTTTGACCGCGTTTTCGGATCTCGCCCCGTCTCTAACTCGTTCACTTTTATTTTTTGGATTCTGTTTTTCATCTTACCTGATTTCTGGAATCGCTCTTTCCCGGACTCGATCCCGGTCGTCGCCGTGGCCGGCTCCTCCTCCCTCCTGGCCTCCAATCTGCCGACATAACGCTGCAAGCTAAGCAGACAAACTGGTTTCAGTGGGAAAGCCCTCCACACTGAGGTGAGCCGGCGAGCGTGAAGAAAAGGAGCGGCGTCACACCGCCCCGTATTGTTCGCTCCATAAAAAAACTAAACGTGGCCATACATACCTCCGGCTACGTAAATAGCGGTCTCCAGAAATGCCGCAGGGCTACATTTCCAGAATGAGCTTGGGTTGAATTTAGGCATGTAATATCTGTAATATCTGTCATATATTTTTTCCTTTCCTACCTAATTACTTGAATTCAGAATAAATTAACATTGAATTTAACATAGTCTGCCTAATTGAGATCCCAATTTTGCCGTCTCTAATTATAAAAATGAAACAATTCCACCAAAAGGATATGCTTCCCCTTAAATAGCTTTAATACAGTGAACTACTTTCTGCTCGTCTGTTGCCTAAGTATACTGTAAATTATGAATAACTCAACAGTTTCAAAGCATCTTTGATAGAGTGTTTAATACGCTCTACACACTCTCCCATGCGAGTCGCAGCAGGCCCCCGATGCCTCTTTCACACTGATTTTATAGCCAGTCTTAAATACACATGCAGGCCATTGCCCATTTTATAGGACTCATTATCGAAGTGTTGGGGGAAAGAACTAATTATTTACATTAGGGCTGTAGCTTACGGCACGTCAGGGCAAGTCGATTCCAGTGGGCCGATGTTTAATGTGTGCCTTCATCCCTGCATCAGGCTCTCAATTATTCATCTGTTATAGTCTTTCCGTCTGAGGGACCACATGCATTCTTGATTTGCAAAGGCGATTGGCGAGGATGCAGCCATACGATGAAATCAGCTCCTGTCGATGGAGCCAAACGACACAACACTAATAACACCATTCATTGTGGAACCACAACATGCAGGGGAAGAAAAAAATCGTAATGCGCACAAAACATTGCCTTTATTTATAGAAAATGTAAATGCAACTGGTAGGTTTGACTTGGCTATTGTTGTATGTTTACTTCAGAATAGAATCAAGTGACCATGCTGGAAATAGATTTACTTAAATTCTGTCAGTCATCCAGTAATTATGATTATGCATTCAATTTGAATAAGATTTCATGTATTTTTTATTTTTTTTACTTGTGTTTTTTCTTGCATTTATGCTGCATTTTAATAATGTTGTAATTCTGGAAACGTATGAATAATAATTTTTTTTATAAATAATATTTTTTTATGATTAATAAGAATGTGTTTTAATTTAATTTATTTGGAAAATAATAATAATAATAATAATAATAATAATATTAAGAAGAAGAAGAAGAAGAAGAAGAAATAAAATAATAAATATTAAATATTATTTATTTATTGTCAATAATAGTAGTAATAATAATAATAATAATAATAATAATAATAATAATAATTAATATATTATTAATATTATTGATATTATTAATATTATTAATATTAATATTGTTGTTGTTGTTGTTATAATAATAATAATAATAATTATTATTATTATTATTATTATTATTTATTATTATTATTATTATTATTATTATACATATAATTACAATATAATTGTCAATATTATTTAAAAAATAAATAAATAACTTTTTAATGTATTTTCATAATACTAATAATAATAATAATAATAATATTACATATTTAATAATAATAATAATAATAAATATTTAGTTGTTTTATTTATTTATATATTTATTTATTCATTGTTATGATTAACAATAATAATAATAATATTAATAATAATGCTAATAATGCTAATAAAAATAAAAATAACAATAATAATAAATAATAATCACTTTTATCTTTTTATTTTATTTTATTTCAGTTAATAATAATAATAAAAATAAGAAATATGTATTTCATTATTATTTATTATTTCTATTATTTCCCAGTATGTGGAAGTTTAACAACTAGTAAATAAATAATTATAATTTAGTGCATTCTTAAAAATTAATCCTGTTATAATCATCCTCAAAATGTGATCATAAAATAAATAAATAAATAAACAAATAAATAATAATAATAATAACAATAATAATAATAATTATTATAATTATAATTATAATTATAATTATAATATTATAAGCATAATAAGTAGTATATTAGTATAAATTAATATTGTTGGTATTAATTAATTAATTAATTAATTATTCAATAATTATTACATTATTTTATTCATTTTCCTTTGTCTTAATTACTTTATTCCCCTTTTAATTGGGGGTCACCACAGAGGAATGAACCATCAACTTATCCAGCATATGTTTTACACATGCCCTTTCAGCTGCAACCCAGTACTGGGAAACAGTCATACACACTTATTCACACACACCCTCATACACTATGGCCAATTTAGTTCATTCAATTCCCCTATACCGCATGTCTTTGGACTATCGGGGACTTTAACCAGCGACCTTCTTGCTGTAAGGTGACAGTGCTAACCGTGTGGCCCTAAATAATTTTGAATAATTTATTATTATTGTTATTATTTAATATAAATATGAATCATTTATTGTTGCAGGCTTGTCACATACCGATAAAAGGCAGAAATTCAGTTTTGATTGAAAGGAAAGGTGATTTCCAGGCCTGAAAAAGTCATAAAAAGTTAATAATAAAAAGTTAACATAGTGACATAAAGATTTTTCTAGTTGCTATAAAAGAGTTTTTTTTTTTTCCTTAACAATAGCTGAAGTAGTCATGGAATTGATCGGTCAAAAGAAAGCACTCGGTGGGGCAGAAGTCTTACCCCAGCACCAGAAGTGAGAATTCAGCTATCGACTGTATTCTGGAGAATGTGGAGCTCTGTATAAACAGCTACACACAAAAGACATTTTTCAGCTAAACCTCTTTGTATAACACCGGCACGCTGGTGTCCTTCACCTCCACATTCAGGCTTTTGACTCAAACAGCACAAGAGATTCAGCTGAAAACAAAATGATATTCAGCGTCAAATAAACTTTGCAGACGTCTTAAATTGCTCTTTGTAAAATCGGACAATTCAAAGCTTACGGGTGGCAATTCACTCCACTTTCTAAATACTGATTTATTTTCATGAACAAAAGAATAGTTATCTGAATCATATGAGAACGGTAAACACCAACTAAGAGGTCATGAACTGTAAAAACTAAATTTGCTTGATCTTTTGACTTATAAGAGGTTACAGTGTTATAAAAGCATCCTGCAAGTTTAAAACCAAATGTGTGAAGTTATTCCGTATCATATTTAACAAACCGTTTTCTGCTAATTTGATGTAATTTTGCTCACATGGATAATTGAATATTAATGATGATGTCATTACGCTGCTGTGCCGTCAGCCAATCGTTGCATTGCTGATCATGATTTTGAGGATCGATAGATCTGTCCTTCACAGCACACGCAGCGATCTCAGTTCAGTTCATCCAGACATTTTAATCCAGTTCACAAACTTGTTTGAAGAACCAAAGTTATCAAGACTAAAAGATTCAGGATCTGCCAAATCATCTTAGATCATTTAAGTGAGATACGAAGAACGGACCCCTGGTGTCCTGGCCAAATTCCCTCCATCGGCCCTTACCATCATGGCCTCCTAATCATCCCCATCCACTGAGTTGGCTTGATCACTGTCTCTCCACTCCACATGGTCTGTGGTGACCCCCCTCATGATTGTGAAGCACTTTGAGTGCATAGTCATACACGATAAATGCGCTATATTAACACACATTAAGTTACATTACATTAAAAAAAAATGACATCTCTGCAGATGTTTTGACCTCCTCGATCTGCTCTACTGAGAATACCGAGGCTAAAGGACATCTAATAGAAAGCTGAGTGCATTCTACAGCCTATCGGAAAGAAATCTCAGAAATGAGATCTTCATATCACAAGTGGTTTTGCATGAAGAGCTAATGGAATAAAACTGCCTTTTTTTCTTTTTAAAGTTTGGTTCATTTAGATATTTACACTCTGACCAACAAAAAATGAGATAGAGCACCTGAATGAGGTGAATGAAAACAAGCTAACAGTTCAGATGAGGTGACAACAATCCAGCCCAACAAACCAAGTGATATCATAATTCATAATGGGAAATTTGTTACATAAAGAGTTCCAGTGTCTGATTGTGTGAGTGAGCACATTAGTCATCACAGATGAAAACCAGTGAGCGCATCTGCAGCTTTACATGTCCTGTAATTGCTCTTCTCTGTGCAGTGCAGGAGAGCTGGAGAATCCCACTCCAACTGTATTAGAAATTCTTACATTTATTCATTTTCATTCGGCTTAGATTTGTCAGGGGTCGCCACAGCGGATTGAACCACCAACTATTTCAGCATATATTTTACACAGCGGATGCATTCCAGGCGCAACCCAATACTGGGAAACACCCATACACACTCAAATTTGCACACACAATAATAAACTATGGCCAATTTTGATTATTCAATTCACCTATAGCGCATGTGTTTGGACTGTGGGGGAAACCGGACACCCGGAGGAAACCCACACCAACACAGGGAGAACATGCAAACTCCACACAGAAATGCCAACTGACCGAGCCTGGGACTCGAACCAGCGACCTTCTTGCTATAAGGCCACAGTGCTAACCACTGAGCCATCATGCTGCCCTTGTATTAAAAATAATCAAAAGTATTTGCAATATGAAAAATGCACTGGTCATCATCAGCATAGCAGCACGAACCATTATAAATGCAATTTTTACAATTATATATTTCAACTAAACCTGATAAGATGTCTGAACTGTCTAAGCTAGCCGAGTGTTTTAAAGATGTCAAAGACTGGATGACCAAAAATTTTCTTCTCTTAAACTCAGACAAAACAGAATTATTATTTATTGGGCCTAAATTCTGTACACAGCAGATCTCGCAACTCAATCTACTATTAGAGGGATACAAAGTTAACGTTAGCTCTACTATAAAAGATCTGGGCGTCATATTAGACAGCAATCTAACTTTTGAAAATCATATCTGTCACAAAAACTGCCTTCTTTCATCTGAGAAATATTGCTAAGTTATGAAGTATGCTATCCATCTCAGATGCAGAAAAGCTAGTCCATGCTTTTATGACCTCTAGGCTGGATTACTGTAATGCTCTGTTCACTGGCTGCCCAGCATCCACTATTAATAACCTTCAGCTAGTACAAAAGGCAGCTGCCAGAGTTCTTACCAGGTCTAGAAAATATGATCATATCACCCCAATTTTATCCTCCTTTCACTGGCTGCTTGTTCAGTTTTGTGTTGATTTTAAAATATTGCTCCTTACCTATAAAGCTTTAAATAATCAAGCTCCTGTTTATCTAACCAACCTCCTGTCTCGCTAAATTTACATTTACATTTAGTCATTTAGCAGACGCTTTTATCCAAAGCGACTTACAAATGAGGACAAGGAAGCAATTTACACAACTATAAGAGCAACAATGAATAAGTGCTGTAGACAAGTTTCAGGTGTGTAAAGTCTGAGAAGGAAAGCATTAGTAATTTATTTTCTTTTTTTTGTAGTTAGTTGAGGAGTCAGAGAGGCAGTTGCATATTAGTAAGGAAATTTTAGACTAAATAGTTGAGTTTTTAATCGCTTTTTGAAGACAGCGAGTGACTCTGCCGTTCTGATGCAGTTAGGGAGTTCATTCCACCAACTGGGCGGATTGAGTGCGAGCGTTCGGGAAAGCGTTTTCTTCCCTCTTTGGGATGGAACCACGAGGCGACGTTCATTCACAGAACGCAAGTTTCTGGAGGGCACATACATCTGCAGAAGTGAGAGAAGATAAGAAGGAGCAAAGCCAGAAATCGCTTTGTAACCAAACATCGGAGCTTTGAATTTGATGCGAGCAGCAACTGGCAGCCAGTGCAAACGGATGAGTAGCGGAGTGACATGTGCTCTTTTAGGTTCATTAAAGACCACTCGTGCTGCTGCATTCTGAAGCAGCTGAAGAGGTTTGATAGAGTTAGCTGGGAGCCCGGCTAGTAGAGAGTTGCAATAGTCCAGTCTGAAGATAGGAAGGGTCGGATCTTTCTGATGTTATAGAGTGCGAATCTGCACGATCGAGCAGTTCTAGAAATGTGCTCAGAGAAGTTTAGTTGGTCATCAATCGTTACTCCAAGGCTTTTCACCGTTTTGGATGCAGTAATAGTTGCCCCATCCATCTGGATTGAAAAGTTGTGATGTAGAGTCGGGTTGGCAGAAACTTCAAGAATTTCTGTTTTCGTGAGGTTCAGCTGAAGATGATGATCTTTCATCCAGTGTGAAATGTCTGAAAGGGAGGCTGAGAAGTGAGCTGGAACCGAGGGATCGTCAGGGTAAAAAGAGAGGTATAGCTGGGTATCATCAGCATAGCAGTGGTAGGAGAATCCATGTTTCTGGATGACTACCTAGAACCTAGAATAGCAAAGTCGAGTAAAGGAGGTCAAGCTTCTCATTTATGGCTCCTAAACTCTGGAATAGCCTTCCTGATAATGTGCATCACTCAGTGCATCACTCAGTGCATCACATGGAGGTATGATACTTGAATGTGCCCTACACAGATTTTTTCATCTTGTTTATATACACTATGAACAGCAGCTACGCTAATTATTCTCTTTATTTTCTATTTTCACCTGGGGATACTCATCCTGAGGCCCTCAGACTATGCAGCACCACTGATTCAATCCAAGACCAGTGACAAGATGATCCCAAGGTCTCCATAATTCTGGACCAGGCCGTATCCTGAGCAGCTTCTGTGGTGGTCATGGAGGAGAGAAGAGCATGAGACTGATTCCTGTGATGCTCCATACACTCTGCACTCGGACTACTTCGATATCGACCAATCCCAACAGACTGTCATCGGTCTAATCAGTGCAGATTAGCTTCGCAATCAGGAGGGGTTTGGGAACAAATGAATCTCTGAACGGCGAGGCAGTGGCGCAGTAGGTAGTGCTGTCGCCTCACAGCAAGAAGATCGCTGGGTCGCTGGTTCAAACCTCGGCTCAGTTGGTGTTTCTGTGTGGAGTTTGCATGTTCTCCCTGCCTTCGCGTGGGTTTCCTCCGGGTGCTCCGGTTTCCCCCACAGTCCAAAGACATGCGGTACAGGTGAAATGTGGTAACAGGGTAGGCTAAATTGTCCATAGTGTATGTGTGTGTGTGTGAATGTGTGTGGATGTTTCCAAGAGATGGGTTGCGGCTGGAAGGGCATCCGCTGCGTAAAAACTTGCTGGATAAGTTGGCGGTACATTCCGCTGTGGTGACCCCGGATTAATAAAGGGACTCAAGAAAATGAATGAATGAATGAATCTCTGAACAAATGAGAGTCGCTGGGACAATTAGGTAAAAATAAATGTGTATCATAAGACAATGAAAGTGTTTTTTGACCTTGGATGCATATCAACATGTTGTTGGAGACCCCCTAAACCAAAATATGACCCTTTTTAATGTATAATAGGTGCTTTTTAAATGGATCCGAATTTCACATTCCTTCATGACTGTTTGTGAAATTCATGTTTGAAATATTCTCATCTCTCCAAAATAAACATTTTACTGCGGACATTTTTTGCACTCATAAAGCTTTAAAATCTGTGTAACCCACAGCAGATGGTCTGGCCTGGAAGTTACGCTCCATATGCACTCTTAATCAACCCAGACCAGCCAGTTTATAGAGCCCGTGTTTACAGCGAGCATTAGTTAGCGCAACCTTGATTGGGTAACAGAGCCGTCAGAGGACAATACTGCAGTGGTCTATTGTGTCGCAGGTATAAAAAGAAAAGCCCAGCCACCGTGTCACTGGTGCAGAACTAATTTATATTTTCATATTGCACTGTAGATGTGAGGGAGAAAACAAGCCTAAGGGGGGGTTATCAGTGAATAACAAATTCATTTGAGGATGTACCGTATTGGACACACTGATGCAGCTGCTCTTATCGGCGCGCTGGAACTGATTGGTTAAACTGGCGTGGTGAATATACATCAGGGAGAGGCCACGCTTTGCATGCTAAAGTTCAACCTGCTTGTTTATTCTCTCCAGAGAGAAGGGGATGAGGATTTACAAATGCCAAGAAAAGCTGCAATCATCCCACATGTGGTATAAAACTGGTCAAGAGTCTGAATGAACGGGGAAAGATGATTTTATGAATGTCTTGTGCAAAATGCAATGTGTCTGGTTAATAATAAATTGAAAGTTTATATGAATGTATCATGTGTTGTTATATTTAATTAATTTTTCACAGTAGTTGCTAAAAGTGTCAATGATAATAAAATGCAATAATCTGTTTTATATTTTGAATGCTTGATTCTGATTGGCTAATGAGCATTCTAAGGTGTGCCATTATTGTCACATAAATGCACAGCTGAAGTAGTTCCGGCAGGTTCTGAGCACATTACAGTTTTATTTGTTTTTAATTATTTGCTTTTTATATTTACTCATTAATTTTATTTATTTTATTTTATTTAAAAAAAAAACATGATTTTATTTTATTTGCATGCTAAAGTTTAACACTTGTTTATTCTCTCCAGAGAGAAGGGGGAGAGGAATTACAAATGCCAGGAAAAGCTGCAATCATCCTCCATGTTATAAAACTGGTTAAGAGTCTGAATGAATGCTGGAAAAGAGTCTCAAGACCATTTGGATTCATTGCATCCTGACAAGATTTTTCTTTTTCAAAAATCGGTTGGATGTTTATATTCATGTCAATCATTTGTACATTGTTTTAAGTCAAATATTGTCACAGATTAGTGGCCAAAACTGTGATAATGACTATTTTCACAGCTATAACAGTCAAAAATCACATCATTTTCTATCATATATATAGCAAGATAAATGCACAGCTGAAGTAGTTCTGGCTGGTTTACACATTTATTTTACAGCTACAACAGTCAAAAATGACATATTTATGTGATTGATTTATTTAATATTATTTTTTATTTATTTACTTGTATTTATTTGTATTAATTAATTATTTAATTAAGTATTTTAATTTATTATCTTTTCAATCTTTTTTATTTACTTTGTTTTCTTATTTGATTGTATTTAAATGTATTTATTTGTAAATTCATTCATTATTCATTGGTTTACTGCTGTGGTTATTTCACGTCAAAAAAATCACATTGTTTATTCATTCATTCATTCATTCATTCATTCATTCATTTATTTATTTGTATTCATTTTTATTAATTGATTAATTTTATTATCTTATATTGTTATATTTTATTATATTATTTACTTGTATTTGTTTGTGTTTAATTGTATTTATTTGATTGTTCGTTTTTCATTCATTGTTTATTTATTTGTTTGTTGTTGTGGTTGTTTGAAGTCTACCATTATGTTCAAATAAACTCACAGCTAAAGTAGTTCCGGCAGGTTTTGAGTGCATTATAGCTCCAAATCACTACGATGAATGATTCTGGTTATTTTAAAGCATACAACAGACCAAAATTACCAATTTAATTTAATTTAATTTAATTTAATTTAATTTAATTTAATTTAATTTAATTTAATTTAATTTAATTTAATTTAATTTAATTTAAAAACTATTGCCAATGCACAGTACTTGAATGTCCTGTTGTTCAAGTACCAAATGCATCAAGTCTTTCAGAAGTACTGTATTTGTCATACCATATTAAACTTTAGCAAGCTGAGCTGTTTTCTGCACGCTTGACCGGCTAATTATCAGCTACCCTGTTCAAAACACATCACAGCACTTGCTCTTTCTTCTTTGTGCCATGAAAAAGTTTCAAAAGAGTCTCTTTTTTCCTTTAACAACACTATGGAAAACACATTTTAGAGCAGTCCGTGGCGCCGGCAGACATGCATAATTTAAATGATAACGAAATAGCAGAAGTACATGATAAAAGACCGAATCCATGCGCTCTTATTATGAATTCCTCAGATGTGTTCAGATGTATGGACGAAAATGACTGCGAGCTCTTAAAACTATCGACAAACCCATAATATATACACCGTGAAAAGTTACAAACCTGTAATCTTACAGGCTTCAATCTCGAGCGCTGGCATATTGGGCACAGGTGTGCGGAAATTGTGTACAAAATACCTTTCAGAGATCAGAAATGCTCGTCAGAATATGAATTGTGTTTGCTCGGAGAACAGAGAAGCAATTAAACAAGCTCAAGGTTGTTGTTTTATCTAATCGCCGCTCTTTTAATGCTGTAATTCAAGTTATCATCTAAGCTGAAAAATTAATTGGTTTTTATGCATGTGCAAAACATCTCGGCGTTTGATAAGTGTGAAGAGGGATGCATCACCGTCTCAGCCCCCATATATACAGAATATTTCTGAATTTATATTTAAATCCATGCATGTCTCCTATGGCTCATTTGTAGAACTGAATAATTTCTCGCCTGTAAAGTCCGCAGAAAAGCAAGTCATGGCTTTGATCATAAATCAGAGTGAAACACACACTGCACATCTTCATTGGGACACACACTCACACACTCACAGAGAAAATAAAAAGAGTTCACACTTATCAAAACACTAAAAACATGATCATTATTTACTCGCCTTCTAGCCGCTTGTTTTTCTCTGTGCAAAGCACTTTTCTGTCGACTGAAAGTATCACTTCAAAGGTTCATTAAGCTTGAAAAAATGACAAAAAAAGTGAATGTCTTATAAAAATAAGTATAAATAAATAATAATAGTAGTATAAATAATAAAGTTACTATGACAGGTGTCATTCATTCATTCATTTTCTTGTCAGCTTAGTCCAGGGGTTGCCAACCCAAAATGTTGAAAGAGCCATATTGGACCAAAAAAACAAAAAATAAATATGTCTGGAGCCACAAAAAATTTAAAGCCTTATATGAGCCTTATAATGAAGGAAACACATGCTGTATGTATCTATATTAGCTATATTAGCCTATTGGTTGCAAATACATAATGAGCCTTCATGATTAAATAGCCACTGAAATCAGGTGGTTGGTGTTTATTTTGTTGTCATTAAAACACTTCAGCACAGCCTCTGGTCTTTTAGTGTTATTAATTTGATCACTTCTTCTTGCAGCCCATCAGAGTTCACATACCTGCAAAAAAAACGCGTTGAATATCGGTCACATCACAGGCAATTGAGTATGCTGGCACTGAATTAATGTCCTTGGTTTGCTGATCGGTGATGTTACCTACAATTTTAATAGCCCTTTCCTTCACTGTCTTAGTGGAGAAAGGTATATCTTTATTTTTTTGTATTATCTTGGTTTTGTTTTTAAAGTTTGCAAATAGGTGTCCTAATATGTTGATGAATGACTCCTTCATGTAGTCACCATCTGTGTACGGTTTTCCATGCTTTATAATCTCCTGGTTTGTTTACAACAGCCACCTGCCTGGCATCCCGCCCTGCTGATAGAAACCTGTGTCGCAGGCTATAACGCAAATCTTCGTTGACAGAAATGTTGAAATTAAATATTAATTCTACACACTTTGACAGCATTTGAAAACGTTAAAAATGTTTGTCCTCCTATAGAAATCATATTAAAACAAAAAAAATATATTAACCTCCCCCATCTTTTTGCATTTTCAAACATTTTTGAAAAAGCTATAGGGAGCCACAAGGGCAGCGCTAAAGAGCCGCATGCGGCTCTAGAGCCGCGGGTTGCCGACCCCTGGCTTAGTCCCTTTATTAATCCGGGGTCGCCACAGTGGAATGAACCGCCAACTTATCCAGCAAGTTTTTTTTTTTTTTTTTTTACGCAGCGGATGCCCTTCCAGCCAAAACCCTTCTCTGGGAAACATCCACACACACACTAAGGACAATTTAGCCTACCCAATTCACCTGTACCGCATGTCTTTGGCCTGTGGGGGAAACCGGAGCACCCGGAGGAAACCCACGCGAAGGCAGGGAGAACATGCAAACACACAGAAACCCCAACTGAGCCGAGGTTCGAACAGCACTAACTACTGCGCCACTGCCTCGCCCCTAAAATATTCAAACATATTCAAAAATGTTGTTTTAAATATGTCTTTTAATGTGTCCAGCTTACTCAATTAGTGTTATTTATATACAAACACATGCTATTTTAAGATTTTGAATAAGCTTTATCAATATTTAGTTTTATTAGTGTAAAGTTTTTAATAGTAATTTATTCTTTCACTCATTCATTTTCTTTTCGGCTTAGTCCCGCCAACTTATCCAGCATATGTTTAAAGCTGCGGTCACACTGGGCTTTTCCTCCCATAGACTTCCATTCATACGCACGCGAATGCGTCAGACCGAATACGCAGGGTCATGCGTTAAGTTTCGCAGGGTGCTGCGGTGCAAAGTTAAAGCTTGGTGAACTCTAACCTACGAAATCGCATCATTTAACTGCGTGAGACTAATTGAGGATCAAAACATGACCTCTCTGGACTGAAATTGAAAACATTGAGCAATCGCTCGCTTATTTAATGGCTAATAATCTTGTTTATTCCCGCGCCACACGAAAGAATTTTGCATTATCAAACTCTAGTGTGACCGCAGCTTTATGCAGCGGATGCACTTCCAGCTGCAACCCATCACTGGGAAACACCCATTCACACACATACACTACGGCCAATTTAGCTTACCCAATTCACCTATAGCGCATGTGTTTGGACTGTGGAGCAAACTCACACCAACACGAGGAGAACATGCAAACTCCACATAGAAATGCCAACTGACCCAATCGAGGCTCGAACCAGTGACTTTCTTGCTGTAAGGGCGACAGTGCTACCCACTGCGCCACCGAGCCACCAATGTCCCAAAACATGTCCCTAACCATACCTGTATCCCATCTCAAATATTCTGCAATGCATTATGAACACAGAAAGTACATTGTGTCCATGTTTTGATGCAAGTACATAGTAGTCAAGGACATTAAATGTAAAGTGGGACCTTGACTTCCATTTGTAATGTTCATTTACTTAAAGTTTTCATCAATATTGTAGATATTTCAAAATACTTTAATTCACCAACACCTACAATAATCATAAGCTCAACATACCTAAGCATAGCTGAGCTTGATTTTCCTATAATTTATAATTCTACGACTGTAAATTATCAATGTGTTCATCTCCCGGCCTTTTCCCACCTGTTCTCATTCACTCTTCCCCATTATAGTGGCCAGAAAGTGCAGGATGAGTCAGAGAACAGGACAATTATCTCTGTCACTCTGATGCAATTAGTATTGATAAGAAATATCCATCTAAGGGTGAGCAGCCATTACCGGTGAGCTGCCATTGTGTGTGTGTGTGTGTGTGTTTTACTGTCAGCTCCATCAGACGCGTGTGCTGCTGCGATTGGGCCAAATGGAGATGAAAGTGGTGGCAATCACGGCCCATGACATTAAAACCTTTTATAGATTTGGGTCGGTGGAGAGCTTTTTTTTTTTGGAGAGCATCTCAATGGCCTCTGATTGTTTCTGTTGTGTGTTTTGTGACCACATACAGTACAAAAATGGTACGGTTGCATCAAAAAATCACAAAATACCCCACTATATAGTATGTGAAAAACAGTATGCGAGCTGAGTTGTACAGTTGAAGTCATAATTATTCGCCCTCCTGTGATTTTTTTTCCCTTTTCCAGTATTTCCTAAATGATGTTTGAGAGGAATTTTTCACAGTATTTCCTATAATATTTTTTTTTTACTGGGGAAAGTCTTAATTGTTTTATTTCAGCTAGAATAAAAACAGCTTTTAATTTTTTAAAACCATTTTAAGGTCAATATTATTAGATAATATTATTTGTTTTGTCGATTGTCTACAGAACAAACCATCTGTCACGATTCAGGAAAGGACGAGGACTCAAGTGCAGGAACTCAAATGGGTTGACCATAGTTGCCTTTTTCCTTTTATGAGTAATTTTCTACATGTTATCCCTGTTCAATTTCTCAACGACTAGCAAGCAAACAACCAAATTAAAGATTTCAAGAAAGAAATAAAGGAATTGATTTACTTCCTGCCACATGAGGCCTTCAACGTCCTACCCCTAAATGCAAACCCTCCCAAATAAAGGCAATTTTCATGACACTTTTTTTTCACAAATGTATATCAACATAATCATGAAGGTGTCTGGAGTCATCCAAATAAAACAATTTTGGTCGCAGTTTATTTTGATGGTTCGTTTGTTGAATTAAGGTTACGTTGCATCTACATGCAAACTAATTCTCATACGATTAAAAGACTTATGCTGTGTTCACACCAGATGCGGAACACGCGGCTAAATCGCACTATTCGCATTTGAGTTTACTCGCTTCATTCGCGCGTCAAATCCGCTTCATTCGCGCATCAAATTCACCAGAACAGACGTGGATTCGCGTGATGGGCAGGGCTTTCTGTCTGCCCAGTGACTCTAGCTTCATAGCTAAAGGGCTAACATGGATTTTTTTGAAGAAAATAACAGTGTTTATGTGCTTTTTGAAGGCTGAAAAACAGCATCGATACGTTTAGGGCTGTGTCTGAGTCCACTAGATTCTTTCAGAGGTGCATCCAGCTCTGTGAGCTCATAAACTCCTCCAGAAACTGAACCTGGATGATGGAAGCTTTCAGCGGTGCTTCTGACTGAGCCCAGCCCAGTTTGATGACTTGTTGTCGGTGTCGGCTGGAGGATTTCCCCCAGGACACCATCAACAGGTTCTACGTCACAATCACACCCCCACAAGAGCAAGCTTCTGATTGGTTAACGCCGCGCGAATGTCCGCTGAAGTTCAGATTTTCCAACTCGAGTGATTCGCGTCAAACACTCAAAACGCTCAATTCGCACAAATACACAATATTAGGTCACTGATATTTCACCCACATTTTTGAAACTCTTGTCAGGGTGAAGATTTTTAAAAGAGCCAGAGTCTGTGTGTTTTTTCTTTCTTTTTTTCATTTTTTGAAAATCGAGAAAAAACATTTTTGTTTACAAAAGAACCTGTGAACTTTTTGAAACACAGTAGTCTGTTGGGGAAACTAATGTGTTTCATGCCTTTATCTAAAATAGTTACTTGTGTAAAAGTAGTTATTTCTGTTTTCATTCATTCATTCATTTTCTTTTCGGCTTAGTCCCTTTATTAATTCAGGGTCGCCACAGCAGAATGAACCGCCAACTTATCCAGCACATGTTTTTTAGGGTGCGGATGCCCTTCCAGCCGCAACCCATGACTGGGAAACATCCACACACACTCATTCACACACACACTACGGACAATTTAGCCAACCCAATTCCCCTGTACAGCATATGTTTGAATTTGTGGAGGAAACCAGAGCACCCGGAGGAAACCCGCACGAACACGGGGAGAACTACACACAGAAATTCCAACTGACTAATAATAACATTATACATAAACAAATTGTCACAAATAAACTGAAAAACCCTCCCGAGATGAAGAAAGCATGAAGGCAGTGGTTTTTATATTTATGTGGGCTAGAAAATAATGTTTTGTAATATTTTAATCCTTTATTTTTATATCCTATATATATATATATATATATATATATATATATATATATCCTTATTATATCCTATATATATCCTTAATATTTGAATTCTTCTTCATATGTAAAGATATTTGCGTATTGCTCTACATCTTGTGTGTATTAAGCAGTGTTTAAGTGAGGCACACAGCTAATGCGCTCTGTGCTGGACAATAGACCGGCTTTGTTCTGGTCTATTGAAAAATCTATTATAGTTTCTCAAAATAGCAACGCGCCAGCAATGCACCTTAACACACCTTCCTTTTTAGACCAGAACGCCTATGGGCGCACATATGAGCGCAAATGCATTTGCTATTTAAACAGCGTGGCGGAAAACGTCAAAATAAAATAACTCTTGCGCCAAGCTGAAACTAGCAAACAACAATTACGTCGCACCATGCGCCATATTGCGCCGGGTGTATGACAGGGCCCCATATGTTTATTGTGGTAAAATCTCACCTGATTTCTTGGGTCATGCCGAGAACACTGATACCAAATATGCCATATTTGCCTAAACTATCTGTCTGTCATATTGATTTTGTTAAAAAAAATTATTTGCAAACTCCTCCTAGACTGTTTGCCGAAATATCACCATATTTGACCCGGATCATTCTTAGACAATGTTGACCAAGTGTTGTGAAATGCGTGTCAATCGGCAAAATGTTTTTTGTTTACGGAACCGACAAATGTGCTCAAATGTGTTCATTCTGCCTCTAGACTGCTTTGCTCTTTCTATCTCTGAATGACTTGGCCCCTTAATTGCTGCTTGCAGCTAAACTTATTATTATTATTATTATTATTATTATTATTATTTCGAGAGGATCACGTGCTTATGATTGCTAGCGGCTGGATCCGCATTATCCAATTCACTATGCTCCAATCAGATGACTCCTAAACTACTACAAACACCCTGGGTTTCATTCCACTGCTATCTTCATTTTGAAGACAATTGAACAATCCAAATTGGCACCATAGACACGCTTCTAGTACGTAGTTATTTTCAAGAGCAATCACTTGCTACGGCAGGGGAGTTCTCGAGATCTACCTGAGCTCAAACTCCCCTTCCGCCTTGCAACAGGAGGGAGCCCTGGGCTCGAGGATCTCATGAGCTCAGGGCTCTCTCCCGGGACAGCATGCCAAACAAGCTTTTATGATTAATTATCAGCTAAGTGTGAACTCTTAAATGTTATTTTATAAAAAATAAACATGCCAATTAACATGTAGGTTATAATTAATGCTAAAATAATAGCAAATAAATTAACAAATGACAAAAGTAAATAATGATAATAACAAAACATTAAACATGGCAATTAACTTGTATCGTATGTCATAAACAATGCAATTTTTGCATGTAGCCACATTAATCATAGCCAACAGAGTAAAACATGTTAAAACTTAGCACAAACTTTAGCAAGAGTCATTTAAAGAGGCTGTTATTGAAGGCTCCTCAACAAACCTGAGACCTTGAACCTGAAACAAAACCAAAGGTTGTTCTCTGCGATTATATAAAAAGAGGTCATCGTCAATTATTACACAAGTCCTAAAGGTACAAACTACTTTACAAAAAAATACTTGTTTAATTCTGAGAATGAATCAGAGAGAGCTTGGAAATGTTCATTTAAAGGAAAGCAATTACAATTTTGCTGCAAGAAACATTAGCTATGATTATGAGTAGACCTTTGGCAAGAAAATTAAGTCCAGGCTCTTTATTGAGTTATTACATGTAGATGTATTTCTTCATCAAACAAGTTGAAAGATGAATGTGAGGGGAGAACATTTGATTGGACAAAATGAGTGAGCACAGGACAGGCATGGGCCGGTATAAGGATCTGACAATATAACAACCTATAATAATATCACGGTATAACCGTATTGTCACGATCGGTGAAGGGAAAAAGGAGCGAGGACCCAAATTTGGCTGCGAAACTGACCACATCCATGCCACATTGCCGCAGCGACTGCAAACTGATGAGCTGCAGTATGCGGCTGGAGAAGGGGCTGTCTTCACTCCTCTGGGTCCTCATTTTGGGCGAGTTCGTACTGTCACGATCGGTGAAGGGAAAAAGGAGCGAGGACCCAAGCGCAGAGTGAAGTAGGATTTATTAGTAATAACATAAAATAAAAGGCAAAAATAAACAACCCCGAAACAAACAAACAAACTTGACTGGGCAGGCACGACAAGGCAGGGCTGGACACAGCAGGACAGGTAAACGTCGACAACATATGATGACGAACTCGCACAGGACAGCAGACATAAGGGGTTTATAAACTGTAGGAAATTAACACAAAAACAGATGAACATAATTAACTAATAATGGGTTAACAAGGAGGGTGGGACTAGACAATAGACGGGAGAGCGCATGACACAGAGAGACGACACAAGCCATGCGCTCACAAAAAACAGGACAAGAACATGCAGCCAATGAGAGAACTCATCAACCGCATGTTCATGACAAGACGAGCACAACACTGAAGCACACGACAAAAAGCACGTGACCACAATGTAAACATCGAGCCACGTGCTTTGACAAAAGACGCAAGACACGAGCACACGATAGATAAACACCTTACCGTGCGCTCACACATAAGCAACGCGCATGCTTCATCTCAGCGCCAACCAAAACTGAAACCAACTAGACGGAGGCCCCGAGAATAAAGCAGCGCGATGCTGACAGAACAAACACAAACACTAGTACAAAAGCACGCGCGTCTGAGGGACGAAGAGCGTGCGCGGCCACATGAAGCAGCAACGCGCACACTCTGCGTACACCCACGACGGCGCGCGCGCACACAGAGACAGAAACAGGACCAGACATGAGTAGTGTCAGAGCTCTGCCACAAAAACAAGAATTTACAAGACCAAAGTGGCAGAACCCTGACACGTATTGTGATTACTGCTCTAAAATAAGTTTTTTTTAAATGTCCTGGTAAAAAACGAAAACTTTTTTCCCCTTTGAACAAAGATTTCTTTACAATTTGAAAAAGGCCTCTTTTTAATATTTTCTGCTGGAGATACTGTTGTCCTAAAAACTAATAAAAACACTTTACAAAAAAGCTTACTGTGCATTCACACCGAAAGCGGTGAGAACGTCCAAGGTCGCTCTGCCCGCCCTGGCGACAACACTGTCTGCCTTCAGCTCCGACAGCGAGAGCGGCAAAATTCGCTACATTAATCTCATATTTAAAGTGGCCGTCGCAGCATATCAGTTACATTCTTGCATAAAACATACCTTCTAGTGTGAAAATGTTGCGCACTTCTTATCAAATTCATTAAACAATGGAAGATCAAGTTGCAAGTGTTGTGGCTTTGCTTCACTTAATTATTCAATGTGTCCATAGGTCTGAAATATCCTGAAGCAGCAATACTGTTTTGTACTGTTGCATGAGATTCCCACTTAAAAAATAAATAAATAAATAAATAAATAAATAAATAAATAAATAAATAAATATATATATATATATATATATATATATATATATATATATATATATATATATATATATATAACATTAATGCACATCAGTAACTCGGCAGTAACTTGTTTAATGCTTGTTCCTGTAAGAAAACATCATAAATAATTGGAAATCCGGCGACCAATTAGGAACAATTTGGTCGGAAATTATATTATATATAATATATATACATATTTACATGCCTAAATGCATTGAGTTGCTGCCATGCGATTGGCTGACTAGAAATGTGCGTTAACCAGCAGTTGGACAGGTGTACCTAATAAAGTGGCCAGTGAGTGCATGTTTTTGCATTGTAATTGCAATTTAAAATTTGATGTCACTAACTAAATATTCAAAACGACTCATTTCCTCAGTTAATATCTTACATAAGGTCAATGTTATCACTATTTTAAAATTGAGCCTGTTCGAGATTTCTGATAAAAGCTATTCTGACAACTTTGATCACTCCACCAAATGGCCTCAAAACCACACACTGTGTCCAAAAGGCAGAAAACGTGGATTTTATTTTGCAATATTTCAGTGTGATCTTTCCATCAGTGTGACGTCCCAATGCATCTGCAAAAAAAAAAACAACAAAAAAAAACATCTATTTCGGCTTTTAAGGTTTGTGGTAGAGCGAATCTCCGATATCTCACAGCAGAGATACTGTACGAGCAATGCTCAGCGGATGGGCTCTTAATTTCAGGTTTGGTTGAGCATTTTGACAAGAACAAACCACACAATCTACATGGATGACAAGGAAGCGGCGCATTTCACAACCATCCATTTTCACATCCATTTGAGCTGTCCTGCAAAACACAGGAAAGCCGATGACATCCCAGCTCATGTCGTATTGAAGCGCGTGTTGACATGCTGGCTGCGGATGGAGGATTGCACACGAGTTTCTCATTCTCTCATTGGTTTTTCATGCACTTCAGTGTATTATTCATTCCTTTTAGAGGCAGAAACAATCTAAAAAAGTATGAAACAGAATCCAGAAGTGAACTGCAACATTTGCACTGAGCCCTTTTACCCGCAGCAGTGAGAAGGAAAAAAACGTAGCTCGATTGACCGTGGCATTTCTCTTTTTCTTTGAGAGCGTTAAAGCTTCACCTGTTTTGATCATGTCAGATAACTCAATCTCTGGCTTTTGACTCTCGGCCTCTTCCCTGCGCTCGCGATGAGTTTTATACGAGACTGACTCATCTGTTATGAAATCATTTCAAGCCCTTTAGTTTATCGTGCTCAGGCACATGACGGTGGATTTACGCATTAGTTACAATTCTTTCTGAATGCTGTAGGACTGAATATTATACATAAGTTATTACAATATACAGTTGAAGTCAGAATTATTAGCCCCCCTGAATTATTAGACGCCCTGCTTTTTATTTTCCCTTATGTCTGTTTACCAGAGAGCAGATTTTTTCAACACATTTCTAATCATAATAGTTTTAATAACTCATCTCTAGTAACTGATCTATTTGATCTTTGTCATGATGACAGTAAATAATGTTTAACTCGTTATTTTTCAAGACACTTCTTTTTACAGCTTTTAACATTTAAAGGTTTAACTAGGTTGATTAAGTAACCTAGGCAGGTTAGGGTAATTAGGTAAGTTATTGTATAACAACAGTTTGTTCTGTAGTGTTACGATTGACCGGGTGGATGGAGGCAAAAAAGTGTCACAGAAGCCGCTGGTGAAAGTGAAGAGTGATTTATTTACACAAAGTGAAAACAAAAATCCAGAAAAACAGGTGAAAGTGACAAAATAACAATAAAGAAAAATAAACTATTCTATATTTACAATGTATATACAGGCTTGTTCAGCTAAATCAAGTAAATGACCTTAACAAAAACTGCTACCTATACTACCAAAAACACAACCTTCTCCTACAACTACCCACTCCAAGTGACTGTTTGGGGCCATTTTATTGTATTGGCCCCGCCCATGGGTTAAACCATTTTAATGGTAGTGGGTTACCATATAGACAAAAAAAATACATAAAAAGACATTCAACAGAAATATAAATTAATGCAAGTAAATGAATATGCATACAAAACTCAAAATACAACACCACAAAAAAAAACAATACAAATTTAAACAACAAAACTGTGATTTTTATTTACTGACCAGGGGGTTGTGACCCTGATGATGTTATGGGAAATGGCTGCTCCAAAGTGAAGGCGGGAAAAATCTGTATAAATGGCTTTGTTTGAAAGTTAAACAGGTTTGGTGCTGAGAATAGGAAACTGGTAAGTATATGTAAACTCTCTATGTTTGGTTAATAAATGAAGTTTGAAAGAAAATGTGTCTGTGGTTATTTCAGTGTTGATATGGGCTATTGTTTGACAAAAGTAAAATTTTTACATAAACACAATGCTAATCTGGACAGAAAAGCAACATATACACATTACACAAACACACACATGCACAATACAAATAAAACAAAGGTCCATGTTTAAAAGTGTGTATTTTATGTATGAGTGCAATGTGGTGTGTGTTTGTTAGTCACAGTGTCTTTTAGTTTTACACTGTGACATGTAGACTATCGAAAGAATATATAGCTTAAAAGGGCTAATAATTTTGTTCTTAAAATGGTGTTTAAAAAAATGAATAACTGCTTTTATTCTAGCCGAAATAAAACTAATAAGACTTTCTCCAGAAGAAAAAATATTATCAGACATACTGTGAAAATTTCTTTGCTCTGTTAAACATCATTTGGGAAATATTTAAAAAAGAAAAATTCAAAGGGGGGCTAATAATTTTGACTTCAACTGTACTACATGCTACATATTTACTACCCTTTTGTTATGTTCAGGATGAAAACATCCACTAAATTAAACTGCTGTAAAAATGCATCAGATACTTTTTTTCTTTTTTTTTTTTGCATACATCTCCTAATCAACCTCAGTCCTGATCAAAACTACTAAACTGTTTAGAAAATTACAGGATTTTAACTCTTTAATTGCCAAATTGATCTCTGATTAGATGTCAGAACTTAAAGTCAGGCTGACATCAGTGTCCAACATTGGACAGACGTTGAAATTTGGTTACTTTCCAACGCAACCTAAAAACAACCAAATATCAAACAATGTTACAGCTTGAAATTGTGTGGGCGTTACCACTGTGCAAATCCGAGAGACCAGGAGGGGTGGGTGGATTGGATGGAGTGGGAGAAGGGGTGGCGTGTGTTTGAAGGGGGCTGTTCGGGGGTGAGGAGTCTGAATAACACTGTTGAGAACCCGGTTAGTAACTGCACTGTGGTTAGTAACTGTACTATGCACCAGGTTTCGGGTGGCCACTGCAATACTATACTACATGAAACTTTGCGACTCTGGGGTGTTATAGGCTTTACCAAAACATTGAGGACCTCAGGGAAAAGGGGGGGGGGGGGGGTGGTTGGGGAGTTGTCCAGGAGAAATAACAAAATGGCAGGGGGGCAAGAGATAGATCTGAAATACAAGACTCTCGGAAAAACGGGAGTTTTGGCAGGTATGCCACTATGACGTCTATCAGACGTTAGATTTTGGTTGCCATACCTAATCAATAAATGTCAGTATTTGACGTCAATATCACGCTGGTTTAAGATGTTGGCTCAGCATTGGATTTTGTTCATTTTCCAACTTAACCTAAAAGCAACTAAATATCCAATATGTTATCTAACATTTTATTGGACATCCAAATAACATTGTCCTTAGACACTGGCTAGACCAATGACTGTAAAAAATATGGACGACGCGACAGCCCCTTTTCCCATTGAACGCCTTGAGGGCAAAACGCCTGCTTGACGGGCACAAACTGTCGCAAAAGACTGCTGAAATTGGAGCCTTGACATGCGCAGAAGGACTGTCTGATGGAGCCAGAGGAGGAGCCGCGAAAATGAGCGGAGCCGAGCTTCCAACCAAACGATTTATGTAAAATCAACCACGCCCCCCGAACTTCTCAGCATGCGTTTGCTGTCATATCAACACAGATGGATGTAATAATGTTAACAAATATGAGGGTTTTTTATATTCAATTGCGCCAGCTCCGGGCCGCAGCGCATAACCTACTCGCGGCGTCGCGGGCTGATTCCGGCTCACATGCGGCAGCGCATCTGGCTCGATTGACTCGGGCTGGAATCGGGCAGTGAGTCCAGGCATCCGGAGTAGGTCCAGCAGAGGTAGTCAGTCGGAGCTCTGAGGGGTAAGTCTCCGGCAGGCGAGAATCTAGCCGAACTGGTCCGAGTGTATTTTGCTATCTGGGTGGCTAGGCGTGTATCAGCAAACTAATAAAGCCCGAAAAAAGCCCTGACCTTAGCAAATAAACAGTGTTCCACCAGATCATGTATGTCAGAAACTGTAGTTTACTGCTGAACTCATTTTGTCATGGTAAAATAACACAGAAATCGAATAATAACACTTCAGTCTCCTGCCGAAGCTCAGACGCGCTGCTTTGAGAAACTGTCAATCACAGCTGTCAATCACGATGACACGCCCAGCATTAAATTACTGCTCAAAACAAACTGTTTACAAAAATGAAGATCTGCACCTATTTCAGCACAATAACCAGTGCCTTAATCCACCAGAACCATCTTTCGGGACATTTTATTGCAAGTGTAATTAATTTTTTTATTTGGGCTCAAGTCTCCTTCATTAACACGGAGGAGGCGGGCTTTATGACTTGTACTGCAGCCTGCCCCCAGGGGGCGATCTAACGGCCGAGACCTTCACTCAAACGCAGGCTTGCGGCACACTTGGGCTAGACATTGCATTTTGGTAACCAGACGTCACAACCAAAATCTAAACTAATATTAATTTCTCACGAAGTAACATTGTCTTCAGATGAACTGTATTTTTTGTTGACTTCACTTACACTTACAGTCTATATTTAGTTTAAAGGGCGGCACGGTGGCTCGGTTATTAGCACTGTTGCCAGAGACGGCTCGTCCATAGAGACTGCAGAATAATTAAAAATAAGAAAATTCAGGTTGAGGGTGGTGCGATCGTTTGCCTAGAATGCCAGTTCAGCTTGCTCCGGCTCTGACTGTCGCCTCACAGCAAGAGGTCACTGGTTTGAGTCTCGGCTGGGTCAGTTGGCATTTCTGTGTAGAGTTCGCATGTTCTCCCTGTGTTGGCGTGGGTTTCCTTTGTGTGCTCCGGTTTCCCACACAGTCCAAACCAACGCAATTTCACAGCAATTCATAACTTTTTGATTTAGTGGCTAATTCGTATGAATTCGTACGATCTAATTCGTGCAATTTAGTACAATTTGCTTATCAGCCAATGACGGTTGGAGTTAGGGGTGGGGTTAGGTGCCACGCCTCCTTTTCAAAATCATACATTTTTGTACGATTGAATTCATACGAATTAGCCACTAAATTGGCAAAACGTAAAATACTTATGTTTCCTCGTGAGATCAGGTTGGTCCAAACACATGCACGATATGAATTAAATAAACTAAATTGGCCATAGTCTATGAATGAGTGTGTCAATGTGTGCGTATGGGTGTTTCCCAATGCTGGGTTGCAGCTGGAAGGGAATCCACCGTGTAAAGCATATGCTAGAATAGTTGGTGGTTCATTCCGCTGTGGCGACCTCTGAAATAGAGACCAAAGGAAAATTAATGAATGAATTATTTTTTTTTCTTCACTTAGGGCTGTTCATTTTATTGAGCACAGATCTAATCCCCAAAAAAAGTCTTGTGTTTTATCTTAATCAACTGGTATATAAACCGTGCTGTGTGTAACCATTAATTAGCCTAGCAAAAACCACCAAGCAAAACCATTAGCGACCACAACTCAAGTTCACTGCAGGAAATGGTGCTACTGTATGTTAGCACTGCAGACATGAATCTGATTGAGTACAGAGTAAACACGGCACATTTCTGCACTGACTACAACTGCACACACACACACACACACACACACACACACACACACACACACACAAGGAAGCGTTAAAGATCTCGACATCCACTTTAAACAGAGTCGAGCACAAGATGAAATGTTTGTCCCCCGACTTGCTTTTGAATGTATAATCAAGCTCCACGCAGCGCTCGCCTCTTGAGCAAATGCGCCGCGCAAACAGAACCGAATTAAACCAGGAAACATTTTCAATCAGATCTCCTCCACATTTGTTCAATTCAAACACACATCCGTTCGCTCAAATATTTACACGCTGCCCAGATATTCGGAAACAATCTCGATTCCTGGAAACAAATTAAAAGGCGACGCTGTAAATTAGCATTTGGCGATGGCGTACGTCTCTAATGGAGTTGGTTTGCACTGAGGAAGCGGAGTGTTTGCTGCCTCTCTGCAAACATAAACCTATTTTCACCTGTCTGGAAATGAACTGTAATCTCAGCTGGATTCCCCACACGGCCGTAATCTCTGCCTGTGCTGCCGGACGAGGGAATAGAGCTGTAATCTGTGCTCGATGTGTGTGTGTGTGAAATCTGTGGACGCCTGCAGCCCTGAAGCCTTTATCAGACACTTCAGGGACCCGGCGGCCCTCAGGCCATCAGACATACAACCTTATCAACACTGAGAGAGAGAGAGAGAGAGAGAGAGAGGGAGAGAGAGAGGGAGAGAAAGTAAGCTAGAATGATTAGTGTGTTTGTATGTTTCTAGTATGAATTGGTATGTTGTTGGTATGTTCAATGTAAAGTCAATGGCAGTTTTTTTTTTTTTTTTTTTTACAATGGAAACCTATGGGACAGTTGCTAGGGTGCCATAAGTGGTTGCTAGGGTGTGGCTAGTAAGTTGAAAGGTGATCAGTGATTGGCAGATTGGTAGTCTGAGTTAAATGAGCCTAACCTTCTGTCATCCTAACCTTCCTAAGTCTGTATGACAGTCTGGCGGAAAGTTATGAGGTCACAAAGTTTGGTCCAACGTTCAGTCAATGGGACTTTTCTGAATTTTTACTGTTCAACAATTTGACTGTTGCCTCACAGCACTTGGCGAAAAAAGTATGATTTTCCGGCATAGTGCCTGACTGGTCAGCACTTTAGGCTCACAGCAAGAAGGTCACTGGTTTGGGTCTCGTCTGGGTCAGTTGGCATTTCTGTGTAGAGTTTGCATGTTCTTCCTGCGTTGGCGTGGGTTTGCTCTGGGTGCTCTGGTTTCCCCCACAATATGTGGTACAGGTGAATTCGGCAAGCTAAATTGTTCGTAGTGTCTGTGTGTGAATGAGTGTGTATGGGTGTTTCCCAGTGATGGGTTGCAGCTGGAAGGGCATCCACTGTGTAAAATGTATGCTGGATAAGTTGGCGGTTCATTCCAATGAGGCGAACCCAGATTAATAGAAGGACTAAACTGAAAAGAGGATGAATGAATGAATGAATGAATGAATGAATGAATGAATGAATGAATGAATGAAAGAATGAATGAATGAATGAATGAATGAATGAATGAATGAATGAATCAATGAATGATGTTTTTTCTTACACTGATTTTTGGACAGTTTGAACTGCAACACTAAGAAAGAAAGAAAGAAAGAAAGAAAGAAAGAAAGAAAGAAAGAAAGAAAGAAAGAAAGAAAGAAAGAAAGAAAGAAAGAAAGAAAGAAAGAAAGAAAGAAAGAAAGAAAGAAAGAAAGAAAGAAAGAAAGAAAAGAAAGAAAGAAAGAAAGAAAGATCTAATAATAAATGAACAAAAATAATGCATAATAAAAGAAAGAAAATGAATAAAGAAACAAAAGAAAAGAAAAGAAAAAGAGAAGAGAAGAGAACAGAAAACGATATGCAAAAAACGAAAATAAATCTAATGAAATATAAACAAAAATCATGAAAAAGAAAGAAAAAAGAAAAGAAAAAATATTCAAAAAAAACAAAAAACAAAGAACAAACAATAAATCTAATGATAAATGAGCAAAAAAATAATGCAAAATGCAAACCAAACAAAATACACAAAACAAAACAAATGAACAAATGACTGATTATGGAACAAATAATCCCTATATTATGATATTTCTCTATATTGACAGAACAGTGTGCAGCAAATTGTGCAGTAAATAAGTTCATCCTCATTCTGAACACAAGCACAGAAAGAATGGCTGAATACAGTGTCTTTACAGGACACTGGAACATGCTGTATAGGTGAAAGAAATTCCACTACAAAACAGATCACAAGAAGGTAAAAGAATAAATTAAAGAAAGGAAAAGAAAAGAAAAGAGACAGATAAAATAAAATAAATAAAGCAAAAAAATAAATAAAGAACAATAAATCCAATAATAGATGAAAAATGATGAATAAAATCAAATAAAAGCACAAAACACACAAAGAACAAAACAAATGAATGACTGGAAAACAGAAAGAAAGAAAGAAAGAAAGAAAGAAAGAAAGAAAGAAAGAAAGAAAGAAAGATGAACAAATCTAATGATAAATGAACAAAAATAATGCAAAATAAAAGAAAGAAAATTAATAAAGAAACAAAAGAAAAGAAAAAAAAAGAGAAGAGAAAAAAGATAGGCAAAAAGGAAAATAAATCTAATGAAATATAAAGAAAAAAATAATGCATCATGAAAAAGAAAGAAAGAAAAAAAAGAAAGAAAGAAAGAAAAAAAGAAAAAGAAAAGAAAAAATATATAAAAAAAACAAAAGAATAAACAATAAATCTAATAATAAATGAGCAAAAGATAATGCAAAATGCAAACCAAACAAAATACACAAAACAAACAAATGACTGATTATGAAATAAATAATCCCTATATTATGATATTTCTGTATATTGACAGAACAGTGTGCAGCACATTGTGCAGTAAATAAGTTCATCCTCATTCTGAACACAAGCACAGAAAGAATGGCTGAATACAGTGTCTTTACAGGACACTGGAACATGCTGTGTATCTGAAAGAAATTCCACTTTAAGAATATAAAACAAGGTCGCATTCTTGCAATGCCTCTGCCAATCATTGGTGTCTGTGCTTTGTGCTTTACAGAATGTCTCCAGTCTCGATTCTTTAACCAGAAGAACTAAAGGCCACCTATAGGATTCAGAAGAACTGTCTTTAATAAGCTTTTCCATCTTTCCATCACCTCTCGCTGTTTCTCCCTCCCTGCGCTGTCAGTCGCAGCCGTGTGCATTTCAGAAGGTGAAACTGGTCAATTAGGCTTCAGTCTTTCCTCTGAAAATGCTCCCGTTCTCCAGTTTAAGGCTGAATCAACATCATCCTCCAGAGGACCACGTCTCCTTTCAGACTCGGCATTATGCAGCACACTTATTGGTGCTTTACAGAAAACAGATGAACTTCTGAGAAATGTTTTTACAGATGTGTCAATGCAACTAATGCGTGTTCACCTGCGTACTGAGCTGAATATAAACCTGCAATTAGCTTTTTAAGACAATTCTGTCAACATCCGCTGTCAGCATCTCGAAAAATGTGTTTTGGTGTTTCATGACTCTTTAAAGAGAATGTGAGATGAGACTCTTTCATCTTTGAGCATAAAGTTTAAAACATGTTATGCTTAAAACACACCCAGAACTTATTAAGAGAACAAGCCAAACCCTGCTGTGTTCACACCAGACGCGGAACGCGCGGATAAATCGCGCTATTCGCGCATAAATAGCCGCGTAAACATTTGAGGTTACTCGCTTCATTCGCGCATCAAACCCCGCTTCATTCGCGTGTCAAATTCACTTCAGAACAGACGTGGATTCGCGTGATGGGCAAGGCTTCTGTCTGCCCCGTGACTCTAGCTTCATAGCTAATGTACGCTGAAGTTCAGATTTTCAAAATCGTGAGATTCGCCCGAAACGCTCGTTAAGCGCGTCAAATGCGCAATATGCTCAGTTTGCCCCGCGCAATTTGCGTCATTTGCACGTATCGCGCTGCAGGATGTCTATTCGCACATTTGCATTGACTTGTAATGTAAATCACTCGCGCTTGACGCACGTGCCGCGTCTGGTGTGAACGCAGCATTATGCTGTGTTCACACCAGATGCGGAACACGCAAATAAATCGCGATATTCGCGCGTAAATAGTTGCGTGAACATTTGAGGTTACTCGCTTCATTCGCGCATCAAACCCCGCTTCATTTGCGTGTCAAATTCTCTTCAGAACAGACGTGGATTCGCGTGATGGGCAGGGCTTCTGTCTGCCCCGTGACTCTAGCTTCATAGCTAATGTACGCTGAAGTTCAGATTTTCGAAATGGAGAGATTCGCGCGAAACGCTCGTTAAGCGCGTCAAATGCGCAATATGCTCAATTTGCCCCGCGCCATTCGCGCAATTTGCGTCATTCGCACGTATCGCGCCGCAGGATGTCTATTCGCGTGTTTGCATTGACTTGTAATGTAAATCACTCGCGCTTGACGCACGTGCCGTGTCTGGTGTGAACGCAGCATTATGCTGTGTTCACACCAGACGCGGAACACGCGGATAAATCGCGATATTCGCGCATAAATAGTCGCGTGAACATTTGCGTTTACTCGCTTCATTCGCGCATCAAACCCCGCTTCATTCACATGTCAAATTCACTTGAGAACAGACGTGGATTCGCGTGATGGGCAGGGCTTCTGTCTGCCCCGTGACTCTAGCTTCATAGCTAAAGGGCTAACATGGATTTTATGAAGAAAATAACAGTGTTTATGTGCTTTATGAAGGATGATAAACAGCGTCGATACGTTTAGAGCCGTGTCTGAGTCCACTACATCCTTTCAGAGGTGCATCCAGCTCTTTAATCTCATAAACTTCTCCAGAAACTGAACCTGGCTGATGGAGGTTTTTAGCGGTGCTTCTGACTGAGCCCAGCCCAGTTTGATGATGATACACATTAGCGCATGTGGTTTTACATTAAAGTGAGAGGTACAGTAGATGACAGACTGTGATATTGCATTTCATAATTACCAGGTAACACTTCATAATAAGGTCTGAAATTGATCCCTTAATTTGAGTTAATGCATTAATTACATTAAGTAGGTTCAACATTTCAGCACCTGTGAGTCTTTCATTAAACTCCCATAGACTTTTCATTAACCTATACAGTGTTCATTATAAATGAGTTCACCCCTCACAGGTCTCTCTTATAATTTATTATTTTCTTTTACATTGTTAAAGATGCTTTACAATAGTATATTGGTACATTAAATTAGTCAGTACCAAAACTGGAATTAATCTAACACTAAAAAACACTGGAGGGCCGGTGTCCCTGCAGGGTTTAGCTCCAACTTGCCTTAACACACCTGCCTGGATGTTTTAAGTATACCTAGTAAGACCTTTATTAGCTTGTTCAGGTGTGTTTGATTAAGGTTGGAGCTAAAATCTGAAGTACACCGTCCAGGGCCGGAGCAAGCTGAACTGCCGCTCTAGGCAGAGGACGATCACGCTGCCCTCAACCGAAACGAAAGTGACCGGGTATGAAAATGAGATGAGGTGTCGCGGACCTCTATTCTGCCGCCCTATGCGCGGATATGACTGAGGACACACGGGTGCTAAGGGAGGTGTCACTGACGGCGCCCTCTCTTATCAGCCGCCCTATGCGCGAACATAACTGAGGACACGCGGGTGTCGTGGACCTCTGTTCTGCCGCCCTATGCACAGATGTAACTGAGGACGCGCAGGTGCTGATGGAGGTGTCGCTATCGCTGCCCTCTCTATTCTGTATTCTGTGCGCGAATATAACTGAGGACGCAAGTGTTGAGGGAGGTGTCGCGGACATAACTGAGGATGCGGGTGGTAAGGGAGGTGTTGCGGACATAACTGAGGATGCGGGTGGTAAGGGAGGTGTCGCAGACATAACTGAGGACGCAGGTGGTGAGGGAGGTGTTGCGGACATAACTGAGGATGCGGGTGGTGAGGGAGGTGTCGCGGACATAACTGAGGATGCGGGTGGTAAGGGAGGTGTTGCGGACGAGCCCTCTCTATACTGCCACCCTAGGCAGCCGCCTAGGTCGCCTCTATGGACGCGCCGGCCCTGACACCGGCCCTCCAGGAATAAGTTTGGTGACCCCTGGCCTAAAGTGAATAGTCATAGTACAGGATTCAAGATGGAAATCAAGTTTTCCCTTGTTCAACACTGCAGATTTCCTCCAAAAACAAAATTGTTTTATCCCAACATGGTCTTTTACTGGTGGAGAAACATATTAATGTCACAAATGATGAGTATAGCATTTACACATTCAATGGATGCTTTTTATCAAAAGTGAGTACTTAGTATTTTTGTCTTGTTTTCCATTAAAAACGTCAAACATTGACGAAAAAATGACTAGCCCTCCTAAGATAATTATATATATATATATATATATATATATATATATATATATATATATATATATATATATATATATATATATATATATATAAAAAATATTTATTTTATAAATATTATATTTATATATATATAAATATTTTTTTTATTTTGCAAAACATTTCTAAATATAGTAGTTTAAATAACTACTTTCTATCAACTAATTTGTTTTGCCTTTGTCACGATGGTAATCCATACATATTTTGCAAGACATTTAAAGACTAAACTACTTAGCTTAACTAGGTAAGTTAGGTTGATTAATCAGTGGTTTGTTCTGAAGCTAATTAAAAACTACATTGCACAGCAACAAATAATAACTTGACTTCTTGTTGATCATTTGGAAAAGTGGTATAAAGTAAATTTTTCTGCTGAATCATCAGTTGAGCTGCATCCCAATCATCACAAATACTGCAGAAAACCTACTGGAACCACCATCGAGCCAAGATTCTGACAGAAATCAGTCAAGTTTGGTGAAGGAAAAATCATGGTTTGGGGTTACATTCAGTATAGGGGTGTGCGAGAGATCTGCAACATCATCAGCCTGAGCTATCAAGACATTTGTGCTGCCCATTACATCACAAACCACAGGAGAGGGACAATTCTCCAGCAGGATAGCGCTCCTGCTCATACTTCAGCCTCCACATCAAAGCTCCTGAAAGCAAAGAAGGTCAAGCTGCTCCAGGATTGGCCAGCCCAGTCACCAGTTTGAACATTATTGAGCATGGAGGAAGAGGCATTGAAGATGAATCCAAAGAATCTTGATGAACTCTGGGAGTCCTGCAGGAACGCTTTCTTTGCCATTCCAGATGACTTTATTAATCAGTGATGTGAGTCATGTCAGAGATGTATGGATGCAGTCCTCCAAGCTCATGAGGGAGTCAGACACAATATTCATTCTGTCTCCATGGCAGCAGGACTTTATATTCTATACTGGACATTATTTCTGTTCAGTGATGAAACTTTTGTCTAAGCAGAGTCAGACCGCACTGTCCTAATAAAAATCAAGGCATGGTTTTATTTTGGTCAAATAAGCGTCATCTAGAGGCCTTTGCCTTTCATATAAGCCATTTCAGATACCAAATGATCAACTAGAAGTCAAGATATTATTTGTTGTTTCTAAAACTAGGATAGGCGACAAGACTTTTGTCAGGTGGTGTACAGTCATTTCTTAAGCATGCTTGCTAATAATACTTTACTAAAGTATCAGCCAAAAAAATAAAAAAATACAATTACAGCCAAACTAAAATAAGTAAGACTATCTGAAGAAAAAAAAAAAGTCCTTGCTCTGTTAAACAACATTTGCTAAATATTTGACGACGAATTAAAATGTATGACATGCAAATATACTCCAACCCGTCTCTGATGACTTCCGCAGACTTTGTGGTTTAATAAAGGAAGTGACTATCAGACAGCAGTCCTGACTCTTAAACGAGCTTTTTGTAGCGTCTGTGTTTATGTCAGGCTTAACCAACTAACTTCCTGCATCATTTACTTTCCATTAGCATTTGCTCTGGAACGCGCGGCGACTCAAGGGAGGCAGCGGCAACTACTACAAAGTGATTTTACGCTGGAAAACACGTTTAGCATAAACTCCTGTCTGGTGGCCGTGTGTTGTGCTGCCAGTTTCCGCACAGCACAGCTTCAAAGCCAAGCGCAGAGCCGTGTGTTTGTTTACCCACAAACCCTCCTGATTCCAGCAGCCGTCTTCTTCCATAGAGACACAGTTTAGGCCAGCCTGGCCCAGGTTGCACAAGTCTGCCAAATCAAGAGTGTCACAAGAAAAACACACAGGCAAATGCATTTGTACAGTTTAAAATGAAGCGTTCGCCGATATAAATATGGGGAAAAAAACGAGCATATGCATATTCTAAATTCATTGATTAAGCTGTTATTCGTTATTATTATTATTTATTCTGTTTGTTTGCGATTGTGAATTGCATTATGGGATGTTGATCTCTGCTCTGTCGCCTTCTGGTGTTCAGAATTCAACTCTACAGTTTAACAAAGGCCCTGTTTACACTGTCAGGTCTTGATGCCCAATTCCGATTTGTTGCCTATATCTGATTTTTTTGCCTGTCCGTATACACGTTGTTTTAATTGTGACCCATATCCATTCATTCATTCATTTTCTTGTTGGCTTAGTCCCTTTATTAATCCAGGGTCGCCACAGCGGAATGAACCGCCAACTTATCCAGCACATTTTTACACAGGGGATGCCCTTCCAGCCGCAACCCGTCTCTGGGAAACATCCACACACACTAATTCACACACACTCATACACTATGGACAATTTAGCCTACCCAACTCACCTGTACCGCATGTCTTTGGACTGTGGGGGAAAGCGGAGCACCCGGAGGAAACCCACGCGAACGCAGGGAGAACATGCAAACTCCACACAGATATATATTTTTTTTTTATTAAAATGTAAAATAAATCCAGTGTTATGTACTCAATTCCTATAATTATTCCTATAATTATACATGCAAGTTCTCAAGTTTAGAGCCACCAATAAATTAAATAGCTGAAATTGTTAACTGTACCTTTTCAAATTTACTGTTCATTTGCGAGTCGAGGCAGTGGCGCAGTAGGTAGTGCTGTCGCCTCACAGCAAGAAGGTCGCTGGGTTGCTGGTTTGAACCTCGGCTCAGTTGGCGTTTCTGTGTGGAATTTGCATGTTCTCCCTGCGTTCGCGTGGGTTTGCTCCGGTTTCCCCCACAGTCCAAAGGCATGCGGTACAGGTGAATTGGGTAGGCTAAATTGTCTGTAGTGTATGTGTGTGTGGATGTTTCCCACAGATGGGTTGTGGCTGAAGGGCATCTGCTGCGTAAAAACTTGCTGGATAAGTTGGCGGTTCATTCCGCTGTGGCGACCCTGGATTAATAAAGGGACTAAGCCGACAAGAAAATGAATTAATGAATGTTTATTTGCTTGTAACACATTCAGCAACAACATTATTGTTTTCCAGAATTTTTGAATTTGTTTTAAACCATGGCCTTTCAGTATTTTACAAAACAAAAATATGAACTGTCTCATATAAACAGAATAAAAAACAACAAAAAACATCAGCATGTGGACTTAAAAGTACAAAACAACATAAAGTGTAACATAAAGAGCACAACCTACTCTGAAATAAGTAGAGACTTCAGAAAATAATGTTCTTGAGACACATTACTTATGCACTGGGCTTCAGTCCATCAAGTTTGAGAAACTTCACAAGTATATTTAAGTTCCAATTCAGAGTATATATTATGCCCATCAGCAGACCACAGCACCTTGAGATTACCATTCCATTTAGGATTCTCATGCCCTTAACCATGGTTTCTGCATTTTGGTTCAATTCCAAAGTAGACTGATCACCAATAATGGCAATTGTCTTTACTTGCCACAGCCATATCACCTTGCAGCCCAAGACCGGTTACTCACTGAAGCTAAGCAGGGCTGAGCCTGGTTAGTACCTAGATGGGAGACCACTGGGGAACACTAGGTTGCTGTTGGAAGTGGTGTTAGTGAGGCCAGCAGGGGGCGCTCAACCTGTGGTCTATGTGAGAAAAAAGTGAAGGGGACACTAAACTGTCAGTGGGTGCCGTTTTTCGGATGAGATGATAAACCAAGGTCCTGACTCTCTGTGGTCATTAAAAATCCCAAGGCACTTCTCGTGAAGGAGCAGGGGTGTAACCCTGGTGTCCTGGCCAAAGTCCCTCTATCCACCCATTCGATCATGGCCTCCCAATCATCCCCTTCCACCGAATTGGCTCTATCACTGTCTCTTCACTCTACCAATAGCTGGTGTGTGGTGAGCGCACTGGCGCTGTTGTCCTGTGGCTGCCGTCGCATCATCCAAGTGGATGCTGCACACTGGTGGTGGTGTGGAGAGACCCCCCCCCCCCCTCATGATTGTGAGGTGCTTTAGGGGTATATCCATAAACAATAAATGCGCTATATGAATAAACATTACATTGCATTGCCTCCTTTTTAAGGTCCTCCTCATTAGGGTCCTCCTCAAATTCTTGTGTATACTTGTAAAGCAAGAAAAAAAACTTTTTGGAGTCATAAAACACTGCAAACGTCAACTGTATTTACCAGGTGTAGCCAACACTCTAGTGGAACAGAGAAAATTAATTAGGAAATTAAATAAAACTCAGATATCTCACTTTAAAATGTCCTTTGTGGCAAACAGTCCGCCTAAAACTTGTCGGGACTTGCTTCTTGCTTGTTTAGAGGGGGAGGAGCTTTGAAATCCAGAACTCTATTTATGTAGAAAAGTTTGAGTTATCAGCCCAATTTCTTTGAGTTGCTACTAGTTAAATATTGTTTCAAACTAACTGACAGACATATGTAACCCTGCCGGTCCTACAACCGCCCAACCCACTCCGAGCTGGGATCGAACCTGCAACCTTCCGCATGGAAGTCAGTTGCTCTAACAAGGAGGCTAAAGACCATTGCCTCTAGCATATGTCGCTAGAGCACCTTTAGAGGTCAGAGGAGTGAGGTTTACCTGCACAGCACTCACTAGCTGGCCTTTGTTACACTCACCCCCTCAACCTCACTCCCATCCGGGTCACGGCACCAATGTAACCCCACCGGTCCTACACTACAAAACACACTCTGAGCTGGTATGGAACCGCCGACCTTCCGCATGAGAGTCAGTTGCTCTAACAAGGAGGCTAAAGACCATGGCCTCTAGCATCTGTCGCCAGAGCACCTTTAGAGGTCAGAGTGAGGTTTACCTGCACAGCACTCACTAGCTGGCCTTCGTTACACATATTTACCTTTAAATACGCTGCATTTTTTAGTTGATGTAGTTGATTAAACCTAATAAAATTAATCTGACAACTTAAAAGTTTTAATCTAATCAGCAATTTAATTTTTTTAAGTTACAACAATGTATTAAACTATGTAGTGGTAACAGACCTTGTGAGTTATTTTTTAGAGTGAAGGTACGCATTCACCTTGAGAACCTCATCTCTGTTTATTTTAATTTTACGTTAATTATTAAAACTATTGTTCAAAATGGGCTGAAAAATGTTCTCTGTTAAACAACACTTGAGAAATATTCTAAAAAAGAAATTGATTTTCACATGAAATCCTGTTTAATGTCAAGCTGCTTGTGCAATATGTGCAAAAAAATCAAATTTCAAGCTGCTTTGCAATAATCAGCTGTGTAAAAAATGCTATAGAAATAAAGCCAGACCTAAACACATCTATCTTAAAAAATGTTAAAAATGCATACAGCAGAATGTACTGATAATGAAAGTTTTTAAGCAGTCTTTTTTTCCTCCTGGCTCTCCAGCGATCCCTTTCACACCCGTTTCAGTCCCATTGATTTAGAGCTGTTGAATAATCGATATTCAGCGGCACACTCTCGCCGAACAGCAGGAGTTTTGTTCTGATCTTACTACAGATTCAGAGGCTTCGTGGCCTTGGCTTGGTTGTGCGAGCGGAGGCGGCGTTTAGCATGGAAAAATCGTCCTTTAGAAAGTCGTCTCTGAATGTGCTGGTCCTGAAACTCGGCAGACACTCGGCTTTTCCCCTCAGATGAGACACGTTTTCAAGGTCGACAAAAAGAAATTTAGATGCTCTTTAACCCGCCAGCGATTCAGGCCCGTTACGGGTGTCAGAGCACAATCAGAGATGGAATTGCTCACATTGTGAATGTGAGGAAATCAACTGATGCTGTATTCATGTCCGTCCTGAAAATGTCTTCTGAGAGCATTTCACGGCATCTTCCTCAAAGAATGAAAAAAGAAGGTTTTGCTTGGGTAGTACGGACTGTATTACATGTAGATTTCTTTATAAATCAAACCAAAAAATGTTATAAAAGACCCCATTATGCATAGCATAAATTAAATATTCTCTGAAATGCTAATACTTGTATGTTTAAAATAATAAAATAAAACCATATGTACATTAACCAGTTAAACTCCGAGTCCGTGACGTCATCGGCTTTCGATTTAAGATTTAAAGGGCTAGCGTTGCACCAGACCCCCGTAAGTGGTTTCGTTTAGTGTCACATATGCATCACTTTGGTTTTTATTCTACTGTACAAAAGTTATTTACACTTAAATGCACAGTATTTTGGATACCCGAGCTGGGTATTAAACATTGGTTCATTTTCATATATTTTAAATGACTCATGTGCAAGTTATAGCTCAAATGAAAGCTCTTGCCGGTGCTCATACGGTTCTAGCGTTCTTTTTACTGAATTAAATTCACATATCAAACAGTTGCTGAATGAATCGCGGTGTTTCCATGGTGCAGAAGTGAAAACAATACATTTATGATCAATAAGCAGCCCCAGATAGCACAGACAGCTGTCATCTCTTACCTTATGCTGTGCGCTTCAGGGCCATTCTCCTCTGTTTTTGAGGTGATGTGCATAAGTAATCCTTTTATATGTCTGACGTGGTCCAAACACAGTGAATTATGTTTGATCAAACAAAAGAATAGTGAAATATGAAAACAATGATCGCTCCCTGTGGCTTGTACAGCACCTCTCATCAGTTGGAATACAATAACTTTTGCATAGATTATGGTGGAGACATTTTTCTTTTTTGCTATGATTACAGACATGTGCAGGAACCACCAAAACTAATTACAGCACGCTAAACCACACACAACCTAAAAGACACACTTTCAAATTAGAGTTTATAAAAAAAATACAAAAAGTTTAAATCAAAAATACAAAATACAAAAATAGTTTATTAATCATTTACTAACTCATTCTAAATGATCCTAAAAACTCTCAACTACTCTTAAATACAAACGGTTTGTAAATAATGCTATACTTAATTTAGTAATGAAAACTAAATCACTAAGTATGAAAATACAATTATTAAGCACATTATATAGCTGCTTATAAATCAATATTACAGCATTTGTAGCTGCAGTTATAAACTGCTTACTAATGCTTATTAATGTAGAGTTAATGCTTAACAGATAATGAATTCACTAGATGCTAATGCTTAGTAAATGATTCATAGCGTGTAGTTATTATGTTATTATTAAATGTTACGAAACAATTTTTTACAGTAGTGCTTTATATAATGTGAACTAGAATTATACAATTTATATTATAAATTTTTATATTTTGTGAGAACTATCCCTTTAAGAAAATTTTGCATTTTAGAAATAATTTAACCTACCTTGTAAACAGATCTACAGATCTTCTAAAATCTTGAACTGAATCATAATAAGAGTTTAGTGTTAAGATGAAATTTTTCATTAGTTAAAATGTAAATGCATATATATTGTGTATGTATTTATATACAGATGAAGTCAGAATTATTCGCCCCCCTTTGAGTTCTTTTTGCTCTTTATTATATTTTCCAAATGATGTTTAGCAGAGCAAGGAAATGTTCACAATATGTCTGATAACATTTTTTTCTTCTGGAGAAAGTCTTATTTGTTAGAATAAAAGCAGTTTTAAATTTTTTAAACACTATTTTAAAGTCAATTTTATAATCCCCTTTCTTTTTGATAGTCTACAGAACAAACCATCGTTATACAATAACTTGCCTTATTACCCTAACATGCCTAGTTAACCTAATTAACCTAGTTAAGCTTTTAAAAGTCACTTTAAGCTTCATATAAGTGTAATATCTAGTCAAATATTATTTACTGTCATCATGGCAAGATAAAATAAATCAGTGATTAGAAATGAGTTATTAAAACTATTATGTTTACAAATGTATTGAAAATATCTCTCCGTTAAACAGAATTTGGGTAAAAAATAAATAAACAGGGGGGCTAATAATTCAGGGGGGCTAACAATTGTGACTTCAACTGTATATATATACTTCTGGACATTTGAATGAATAAAAATGAAAACAGAGGTAACTCCACCTATATACCAAATTCTCAATAGCCCGGTCCTTGACTGTGCTTTGTAATTTCTAAAAAAAATAAATAAATAAGTTTTGCTGTCATCCAGAAGAGTGCAGACAGAGTGAGTGTGAGATGTGCTGGTGTGAGTCCTCCATCTCTCCGCGGGGCCGCAGGAAGACTCTTACCTGAACACACTAATGGGAATTGAAAACAAACAGCAAACACCTGCCGTGCGCCTCATTTTTCAGCAGCGTTTAGCAGGCTTCGTCTGTCGAAGGCGATTCTGTCAGCGGGATGAAACCAAGAACAGGAGAAGTGCTCAGGAGACTAATGTTTCAGTTTGCCATGATCTGAAGTAAAACAAGCTTCATCTGTGCGCCGCCATCGCCATCACTGCAGCTGCTGCTCTCCCATCGGCTTCCCCGGGGATTAATTGGATCTGCCATCCAATAAAAGAGGAAAGAAAAGCCGAGGAAATAAATTACAATGATTCCCACCCTCCTGTCCTCATTTGTCTTATTTGAGCTTGACTTAAAACAAGGCCTACATGTCCGACAGAGTTTTCCCTCAGGTTTTCCAGTGCATATTCAAAGACAGCTTCTATTAAAAGATACATATATAAAATCATATTTTCAAATTTAAAAAAAAGCACCAGGGTCATCCTCGCTGGGATTATGCTTTGGTTTTTTTGTAAATCAGGCCCATGCAGAGAATCCCAGAAGCCTCCGCTCCTCATGGTTGCTTTTCCTGTTTGGTTTTTGTCGATTATTTATTTATTTTGGATTTGTCGTTTCATGAGGGATTCGTGTGGACAAGATGACAGAGAACACTTGGCATGAGTGCAGGAAAAACAACACGGGCTGCTTATTGCTGGATTGACTTCTGCTCCTTTTATTCGCTGAAGAATGAGCTACTGCTTATTGATGTTCAACTTTATTATTGAAAGAATCAGACTTCCTTTTTGCAATCACTGTAATGTAAGAGGTCATCTTTTAATATTAGGCTCAATACACACAAAGCCAACTCCAAGCTTGGTGTGTCCCAGTCGTACTCACACTTTGTACAGTTGCCTCGAACCGGGCTTTGTAAGCAAACATCAGGGCTTTGAATTTGATGCGAGCAGCAACTGGCAGCCAGTGCGAACGGATGAGCAGCGGAGTGACATGTGCTCTTTTAGGTTCATTAAAGACCACTCGTGCTGCTGCATTCTGAAGCAGGTGAAGAGGCTTGATAGAGTTAGCTGGAAGCCCGGCTAGTAGAGAGTTGCAATAGTCCAATCTGGAGAGAACAAGAGCTTGAACAAGGAGTTGAGCTGCATGTTCAGATAGGAAGGGTCGGACCTTTCTGATGTTATAGAGTGCGAATCTGCAAGATCGAGCAGTTCTAGAAATGTGGTCAGAGAAGTTTAGTTGGTCATCAATCGTTACTCCAAGGCTTTTCACCATTTTGGACGCAGTAATGGTTGCCCAATCTATCTGGATTGAAAAGTTATGATGTAGAGTCGGGTTGGCAGAAACTTCAAGCATTTCCGTTTTCGCGAAGTTAAGCTAAAGATGATGATCTTTCATCCAGTGTGAAATGTCTGACAGGCAGAGTGAGATGCGAGCCGGAACTGAGGGATCATCAGGGTGAAAAGAGAGGTATAGCTGGGTATCATCAGCATAGCAGTGGTAGGAAAATCCATGTTTCTGAATGACTGATCCTAAAGATGTCGTGTAGATGGAGAAGAGAAGTGGCCCAAGAACAGAGCGCTGTGGTACCCCAGTGTTTAGATGCTGTAGGTTGGACACCTCTCCCCTCCAAGACACCCTGAATGACCTGTCAGAGAAGTAAGCGCTCTCGCTCAGCACAGTGGAGATTTCTCTAATTATATTTTCAGTCGTTTGATATTCAGTGACATGCAGACAAATATTTCACCAAACAGTACTTAGAAATGCGGTGATACGCAGTCAACTATTTTGCTGAACAGATGCGCCACTTTTGGCGCTCATAAACAATCATAAAGCCCTCGTGCTGCAGGAATGAGGAGGTTTGCTGAAGTGAGGAGTTTGCGTATTTAATGAACTATGGCAGTTTGCATTCATTGAACAGTAAGAATGATTAATAAATCCATATGAAACAGTCCCTTAAATGTCACTTCTCGCTTTCAGTTTCAGGCTTTGGCACGTTTTGCACTCACACTACAAACGTATCGCGCCAAATCCCAAGTGAACCGCACTCAGGCCTACCTCTTCCAACCGGGCCAGGGCCGGCCAAGTGAACAGTGCCTGAGCTTGATTCAGCGCACTCACACTTCTCAAACGATCCGGGAAACCTGCCTGGGCACGGTTCAGATAGTATAGTATGAGAAGGCCCTAAGTTTATATAGCCTTAGTTTATGTAGGCACAGTCATATCACTTTGCAGCCCAAGACTGGTTACTAACTGAAGCTAAGCAATCTTGTTTAATCCCGCCCCTTTTCGCAGAGCCGTACGAAAGAATTTCACACACACAAACTCTAGTGTAACCGCAGCTTAGTGTGCAAGCAGTTATCTAGATTATTTCAACTGAACTCAGATTGGTGAGATCAAACGATGTTCAACCTGCTGTTATAGAACCAAATTAAGCGTGGATGTTTAGTTCAGCTAATTGAAGTCAGGTTTTTTACTTTAATCCCTGCTTTTCTGAACCACTTTTATGAAACAGCCCCCTGGTCAATGAGCATATGGGGGTACACGATCAGGTAGTTGTCGAGAGCTCCCCCTGGTAAAAGGAGTAAAAGGAGGAGATGAGGGATTCTTAAAAAAAAACAAAGATAAAGCTGCGGTCACACTGGGCTTTTCCTCCTATAGACTTCCATTCATACACAAGCAAATGCGTCAGACCGGAAACGCAGGGTCATGACCAAGTTTCGCTGGGTGCTGCAGTCCAAAGTTCAAGCTTGGTGAACTCTAACCTGCGAAATCGCATCACTTGACTACTTGAGACCAACCGAGGATCAAAACATGACCTCATTGGGCAGAAAATTAAAACATGGAGCAATTGCTCGCTTTTTTTAATGTAATGTAATTTAATGTGTATTTATATAGCACATTTATCGTGTATGGCCGTACACCCAAAGCGCTTCACAATCATGAGGGGGGTCTCTCCACACCACCACCAGTGTGCAGCATCTACTTGGATGATGAAACGGCAGCCACAGGACAACGGCGCCAGTGCGCTCACCACACACCAGCTATTGGTGGAGTCGAGAGACAGTGATAGAGTCAATTCGGTGGAAGGGGATGATTGGGAGACGAGGATCGTATGGGCCGATAGAGGGGCTTTGGCCAGGACACCGGGGTTACACCCCTGCTCTTTCACAAGAAGTGCCATGGGATTTTTAATGACCACAGAGAGTCAGGACCTCGGTTTAACGTCTCATCCGAAAGACGGCGCCCACTGACAGTGTAGTGTCCCCTTCACTTTTACTGGGGCATTAGGACTCACGCAGACCACAGGTTGAGCGCCCCCTGCTGGCCTCACTAACACCACTTCCAACAGCAACCTAGTGTTCCCTAGTGGTCTCCCATCCAGGTACTAATGTCTAATCATCTTGTTTATTCCCACCCCTTTTCGCAGCGCGGTATGACAGAATTTCATACACACAAACTGTAGTATGACCATAGCTTAAAGGAGTAATACTAAATGGGCTATTTATAGTGAGTTTGGAATAGTCTAATTGACTTACTAATGATTTCAGATAAGAGATCAATCATATCACGTGCTCCTCTCGAAATTAGTTAGTGAAACTTCACTTGTGTGAAAATGTATTTAATTTTGTAACAAACACTATGGAAATAAAGCCATCTTCACCAGACCTAAACACATCTTAACAATGTTAAAAATAATATATAATACAGGCTTTTTATTGCTGGATTGTCTTCTGCTTCTTTTATGGTGCTTTTTAATTTTTTTTAAGCATAAGCTATACTGTTTAGTGATGTTTAACTTTATTATTGAAAGAATCATAACTCATTGTGACTGTGGGGGAAACCAGAGCAACTGGAGCAAACCCACGCCAACACTGGGAGAACATGCAAACTCCACACAGAAACGCCAACTGACCCAGCAGGGACTCTAACCAGAGACCTTCTTGCTGTGAGGCTACCGTGCTAACCAGTCAGCCACTGTGCTGCAAAATCATACTGTTTTTCGCCAAGTACTGTTGGGTGTCTTTAATAAAAGTATATATAAGGGAGTTTGAAATGCCATGCTACTTCTGTGCTATCTATCTTTATGGATTTGTGATTTTATAGAACATTGTCGTATTGATTGAATTTATTTGTTTGAATGTTTTTTTTTTTTATATAACAAAGTAAAAAAAGCACACAATCAAGTAGACGTAAAATAGAAATAAACAATATATCAAATGAAATTTTGAAATATTAAAATTATGGGCTTTTTTCAGTCATTCATTTATTATCCTTCATTTAGTCCCTTTACTCATCAGGGGTCGCCACAGTGGAATGAACCGCCAACTTATCCAGCATATGTTTTACACAGCGGATGCCCTGCAGCCACATCCCAGTACCTGGAAATACTCATTCACACACACAAACACTATAGCCAATTTAGTTCATCAATTCCCCTATAGTGCAAGTGTTTGAACTGTGGGGGGAACCGGAACACTCACCCACGCTAACACGGGAAGAACATGCAAACTCCACACAAAAATGCCAACTGGCCCAGCTGGGATTTAAACCAGCAAACTTCTTGCTGTGGCACTATGTACCACTGAGCTACCATTTCGCCATTATGGATAATAATAAAATGTTACTATGATTGTATTTACAATACAATTGCATTTAAAATAAAATAAAGTCAGAATTATTAGCCCCCCTTTGATTTTTTAAAAAAATTCTTTTAATTTAAATATTTGTAATTTTAATGAATATTTTTCTTTTAAATATTTCCCAAATGATGTTTCACAAGGCAAAGTCAAATCACGGTATGTCTGATAATATTTTTTCTTCTGAAGAAAGGCCTTATTTGTTTTATTTCGGCTAGAATAAAAGCAGTTTTTAATTTTTTGACAACCATTTTAAGGTCAAAATTATTAGCCCTTTTAAGCTAACTTTTTTTTTTCGATAGTCTACAGAACAAACCATCGCTATACAATAACTTTATTAATTACCCTAACCTGCCCAGTTAACCTAATTAACCAAGTTAAGCCTTTAAATGTCATTTTAAATGTCACACCTCTGTATAGAAGTGTCTTAAAAATAACTCATCAAATATTATTTGCTGTCATCATGGCAAAGATAAAATAAATCAGTTATTAGAAATGAGTTATTAAAACTATTATGTTTAGAAATGTATTGAAGAAATGTTCTCTCTGTTAAACAGAAATTGGGGAAGAAATAAACAGGGATTCTAATAATTCAGGGGGGCTAATACTTCAACTGTATATAAAATTGTACATATAATTTTAAAGCCACTAAAATTTTTAAATATACACTGAAATCCCAATTTTTCATCATCAAATTTTATTAAATTTAACATAACTTAAGATTCCCTATAGTTTGCAGTACTGAAATAAAACAATTAAAAGCTAAAGCCATTTTCAAAGTTCTTTCTGAGCTGTAAAAATGTTGTCGGCGTTCGTTAAGGGTGAATGTTTGCTCAATCTTTAAGGCTCTTTTACATGTCTCATGTCAACACATATTAATGCTGTGAACTCTATGGAGAAAAGCTTTAAGCTACAGCATTAGTCTTTTTAAAAATGCAATGAATATTTGATGTGACTGAAAGTCTGAGGGGGGTGAAAAAAAGAAAAAATCTATACATTTAAGAAGTAGCAAAAAAAAAAAATCAATGTACAGTAAAAAATGTTTCCAAGAATATTAATGTGACCATCATATCATACAGTTGAAGAAATATTTGCCCCTGTATATTTTCCGTTTAATGTAAACAAGATAACAAGGTAAACATAATAATTTTAATAACTTTTAATTCTTTTATCTGTGCCATGATGACAGCACATTATATTTGACTAGATATTTTTCAAGACACTAGTATTCAGCTTAAAGTGACGTTGCCTTAACTAGGGTAATTAGGCAAGTCATTGTATAACAGTGGCCATCCAAAACAACGATCCAAAACTAATCTTTTAAAAATAAAAATCTTTTATTTTCACATCCCAATGTTGACAGGTATGATCTGGTATTGCAGCTAGAGACAAGTAGGTATCGCTGCAGCCCGGAAACCTGCAAGTGGGAGGGATTACACCGCAAGTAGGTTGGGTTTATCAGGTTACTATGAGGTTGGGTTTGGGTTTAGGTTACACAACAGATTACTGTGAGGTTGGGTTTAGGGTTAGGGTTAGATGTACACATTCATAAAGCACAATATTGAACTCTAAATACGACTAAATAAGGTTTGCACAGCCCACTTGGAGCTAGCTCCGACCTCCGTTTATACCCTTCTCACTAGAGAGGGCTAGTTGCAGACCCGCCTACCCACACTAGGGGTGATAAGCATACGAAGACATGTGATACAAGGGAAGGCAGTGATTATCTATCTGTTGCTGTGCACGTGTGTGTATGTAAGCCTGTGGATCAGTCCACGGTAAATGGTTTTAAAAAAAAATTAAAACTGATTTTACTCTAGCCGAAATCAATCAAATAAGACTTTCTCCAGAAGAAAACTTCCCTGCTCAAACATCATTTGAGAAATACTTGAAAAAGACAAAAACATTCAGAGGAGGCCGAATAGTTTTGACTTCAACTGTATATACAAAAAAAGGAAATGTCAGTTTTAATAAAAAATAAATGCCAGGGATAAAATAAAGCGTCTGTATTTGAAGAAACAGCCAATCTGCGAACAAGTGAAAAATATGTCTCCATTAAGATATGCCATGCACAAAGCCTTTACCGCCGCACTTCTTCAGAAGATCAGTTGTCTGCTTTAGCAAGTTCTTCGCAGCGAATCCATCTTTGCTCCTGGATAACGGCACACATCAAACGGCCGTCTGAATGAGACATCAAAGCCTCCTTCATCTTCACATGCTCAGGATCCAGAGTCAGTCCATCCACACGCCGGACGTCCAGCCTTTCACATTAGATTCAATTAACACTGCTTTCAATATTGTCCAGCTTTCACAGCATCAGGTGAATGAATGTGTGTGTGTCAGACAACGAGACTGTAAATGAGAAAAGCAGATAGCGGAGAGAGACGAGGAGGAGAAACACTTCAACTCTCCACCAGCTGAAACACAGATCATACACACATTCATCTGAATGAGAGAGAGAGAAGAACATGAAAGTGACTAAAGGCAGTCCAACTTTAAATGCAGTATTCATGTATGTGTGTGTGTGTGTGTGTGTGTGTGTGTGTGTGTGTGTGTGTGTGTGTGTGTGTGTGTTTTCATTTTCTTTGGCCTAGTCCCTTTATTACGGTGGCCGGGAAGTGCAAAACAACATTACAAAGTTTGAAACACTTTTACAAAGCTCGAGACATTTTGAAAAACATTTTTACTTATCATCAGACACAATTACATAGGAAAAACTATTTTACAAAGGACGAAACAAATTTACATTTTAGAAAACAAATTAACAAGACGCAAAACACTTTTACGGCATATGTTGACTGTTAAAGATACCAAAACCAATATCAACCTGTACACTGGAGTAGCTCAGTTGGATAAGTCGGTTGGTACTCGTTCAAAACCTTTTGACTTAGGTTCGAATCCCATTGATGACATGTCAATTATAATTATCTCTTTAGATTAATTTTGGTTTATGCTGTTCTGCCACACAAATATTAAATCAACTCGTCGTCCACCGCGGCCGGCTCCTCCTCCTCCTCGTCCGGGGCCTCCGCTCCGCCGACGCAATGCTGTGAGCTAGGCGGACAAACTGATTGCGTCGGGAAAGCTCTCCACTCGGAGGCGAGCCGTCGGCCGGAGAGAAAATGACCAAAATGTAACGTGATGATCGAAAATGATTGGAGGGGAAATAAATAATATATTTAAAATCTCTGGATTTAACAGAAAATTAAACAATGATAAGGTAACAATAATGGGGCGTTTGAATTATAGTGGCAGAAACATATTTTTGGACAGGCCTTGTCAAAAGTGAGAGGGCACTTTTACTAATGAAAAAATATCACCTAAATGCTTTCACTTTTAACAATCAATTAAATTACACAGCAGTTTTATATCAAAAGTTGATAATAATATAGAATATACAACATTTTGCTGGTAAATATAACTCTTTAAGCGATGGCTGTCATTTGTTTCATTATTCAAACATTAAATAATGAATGCAGTAAGTGAAATAAAAAACGAACATGAAACAACACATATATATCAGGATATAATGCATTTAAAGGACTATTATGTTTAGCAAAAATGCTGCTCTTTTTATCTTTTTATTTTTATCACTTTATTTTTGTTATCATATTTGTTCACCTGTGTTTGAAGGGAATCAGCAATTTCGGTAACACTTTATAAAAACTACACTCTATGAATAATTTACTAAGCATTAGTATCTAGTGAATTCATTATCTGTTAAGCATTAACTCTACATTAATAAGTGTTAGTAAGCAGTTTATAACTGCAGCTACAAATTCTCTATTCTTGACTTATAAGCACCTATATAATGTGTTAAATAATTGTATTTTCATACTTAGTGATTTACATTTTATCACTAAATTAAGTATCGCATTATTTACAAACCATTTGTATTTAAGAGTTGAGGGGGTTTAGGGTCATTTAGAATGAGTTAGTAAATGATTAATAAACTATTGAAATCAACGTTTATATATCTTATTATTCCGGCATATACTAATAGTTAACTAATATGTTAATAAATGCTTTATTAACTTCATGCAGTTTTGTGACCTAATCTAAAGTGAGGACTATTCATGCTTTATAAATCCTTTATAAATGACTATTAAAGGCTCAGAATCGAATGAACAATAATCTTTGCAATCTTTTCTAAAAAGTAAAATTATTGTAAAGTTTAAACAATGCTGAATATCCAACACAATCTCACGGCAATTCGTAACTTTTTCATTTAGTGGCTAATTCGTATGAATTCGTACGATCTAATTCGTATAATTTAGTACGATTTGCTTTTCCCCCAATGACGGTTGGGGTTAGGGGTGGGGTCAGGTGCCACGCCTCCTTTTTAAAATCGTACCATTTCGTACGACTGAACTCGTACGAATTCGTACGAATTAGCCACTAAACTGGCAAAACGTAAAATACTTACGTTTTCTCGTGAGATCAGGCTGGAATATCAGGAGTGTCAAAATACGACATAAAACTGGATAAAACAACAACAACAATATATTAATTTAACAATATAATAAGATGCAATGTTTAAACTCTACAGTGATTTTATTTTAGATCAGGTTGCAAATATTTATTTTTCATTTGAAGTACAGTTTCATTTGTGTATCTTTAAATAAATAGGAATATATAATGTCAATTTTCCTGTTTAGAATTTAACTGAGCTTTTAATTGTCTTTTATAAAGGATTTATAAAACATTAATAGTCCTCACTTTAGATTAGGTCACAAAACTAGATGAAGTTGAGATAATAAAGCATTTATTAATATACATAGTAATCATTAATATATGTCTGAATAATAAGACATATAAACGTTGATTTCAATAGTTTATTAATCATTTACTAACTCATTCTGAATGATCCTAAAAACCCTCAGCTACTCTTAAATACAAATGGTTTGTAAATAATGCGATACTTAATTTAGTAATGAAAAATAAATAATTAACTAAGTATGAAAGTACACTCATTAAGCACATTATTTAGCTGCTTATAAGACAAGAAAAGAGAATTTGTAGCTGCAGTTATAAACTACTTACTAACGTTTATTAATGTAGAGGTAATGCTTAACAGATAATAAATTCACTATTTGCTAATGCTTAATAAATGATTTATAGTGTGTAGTTATTATAAAGTGTTACCGCAATTTCTCCTAAACTTTCTTTTTTAACTTTCTGTATGAAACGTCAAACAGACACGGGTGCTCCTGTCAAGCCTCCACTAGTTTTTCCCCTATTTCTTGGGTCCAAATAAACAAAAAATGAGCACTTTTAACTTCTCCCTCAAACTCCCGCTGGCCTGCACGTACACACACACACACACACACACACAAGTGAATGCTGCTCTCTCATAGGCTGTAGGCGATCGCCGATGTTATTTTCAGTCAAGACTCATTTCGCACGGCATGATTTGAATCGCCGACAGCTCCAGATATTCAGCACGCCAAATATCTCACAAGCATCAGCGACTCATCGACAATTCTCTCGGATCGTGTCTTTGATAGTTTATACTGTGTGATTGTCACTCACGTGTACGAGCACCGATTTGCCTGTGATTGCGAGTCAAAATCGGGGCTAAAATCACGCAGTCTGAACTCGGCATTAGTCTAGAGCTCGCTCTGTGTGACTGAAGGTCACATTTCCGTCTCTAATCTTGCAGGATGGAGCTGCTTTGTGCTTCCCTCAACAAACCAATGGCTTCACAGGCCTCTGTGTCCTTCCAGCAATTTACCTCTGATTAAGCAATTCATCCGCAGGAGCGTTTGCGGCTCCTGCTTCTCCCACTGCGGCTCCAGAGGGGAATTACGGAGGAGCAGGGAGAAAGGCCAGATTTCTGCAGCTTATCTCCGCTTTCTCCTCGTCCTGATTGGGCAGAAACGGAGGAAGCCTCGGAAAGCCCTCCAGAAAACGCCGGATGATTAAACCCAAGTCCTAATCAATTCAGCACCTCTGCCGGACGGTGAGCAGAACAGCTTTCCTGAGGAGAAACTACACCTTTTTTTTTTTCCACCAGTCCGTTCTGCCTGTCAGGAGAAGAGCTGGATTTCAGGGCTTTGAGGAGCTGCTCTGGACTCAAACCTAGTGAGGCGACTACATAGGCAGCACTGGCGGATAATGCACCCAGAAATGAAAAATCAGTCATTTACGGTCCAAGACGATCCAAAGCTGCACTTTCTTTTTGCTTTTGACCTCGTTTGGATAAAAGTGTGTGCTAAATAAAAAAACAAACAAACTCTGGACTCAAACCTAGTGAGGCGACTACATATAGGCAGCGCTGGAGGACAATTAAGTCAAAAGTGAAGATTCAATCGTTTATGGTACAAGAAGATGATCCAAAGCTGCACTTTCTTTCTGCGTTTGAAATTGTAAAAGAGAAAGTGTGTCTGTGCATGTGAGTATGTGAGTGTATTTGTGTGAACAACTGAGAGTATTTAAAGCGAGTTGAAATCTTTTTTTTTTCTTTTTTTGGTGGGGGTGGGGGCTGTATGTATATATATCGGCTCAGTTGCCGTATCTGTGTGGAGTTTTTTCCTCCGGGTGCTCCGGTTTCCCCCACAGTCCAAAGACATGTGGTACAGGTGAACTGGGTAGGCTAAATTGTCCGTGGTCTATGAGTGTGTTTGTGAATGTGTGTGTGGATGTTTCCCAGAGATGGGTTGCGGCTGGAAGGACATCCTCTGCATAAAAACTTGCTGGATAAGTTGGCGGTTCATTCCGCTGTGGTGACCCCGGTTTAATAAAGGGACTAAGCCGACAAGAAAATGAATGAATATATATATATATATATATATATATATATATATATATACACACATATATATATATATATATATATATATATATATATATATATATATATATATATATATATATATATATGTATATATATGTATATATATATATATATATATATATATATATATATATATATATATATATATATATATATATATATATATGTACATATATATATATATATATATATATATATATATATATATATATATATGTGTGTGTGTGTGTGTGTGTATATGTGTGTGTATATATGTATGTATATATATATTTATACACACACATATATATATATATATATATATATATATATACATACATACACACACACACACACACACACACACACACACACACACACACACACACACACACACACATATATATATATATATATATATATATATATATATATATATATATATATATATATATATATATATGTATGTATATGTACATATATATGTATAATATACATATACATACATATACATACATATACATATACATACATATACATACATATACATATATATACATATACATATATATATATATGGCCCAATATGCGTGCAAATGTGATCTTAGAATCGAGAAGCAGCATGACTGACAAAAATAACTGTGTTTGCGCGAGCAAAAGCAGGTGAATACCTTATCAGAGGATGATTACTCGCGCGCTAGAATAAAATAATATTTCAAAAAACATTTTAAGGTCAAAATTATTAGCCCCTTCAAGCTTTAGCCCCTTTAAGCTCAACTGTATAAACATAAACACACACACACACACACACACAAACACACACACACACACACACACACACACACTCACTCACACCAGCCACTTTATTAGGTACACCTTACCTTCAGAACTGCCTTAATCCTTCATGGCATAGAATCAACAAGGTACTGGAAACACTGGTACTGGTTTTCCTTTTGAGATTTCTCCTTAAGACACATTTAAACATATCAAAATCCATATTTTGTTTTTAATAACAGATTTACTCTTATTAAAAAAGGATTTGAGTTACATTTGAACATTCTACACCCTCCAGCTACTCTGGTTTTGAGCAACATTTTTAAAATAATTTATTTATATCTTGAAAGCATGTTACCCTTTCTAAATAGTACATATACACTCACCGGTCACTTTATTAGGGACACCTTATTGGAACCGGGTTGGACCCTCTTTTACCTTCAGAACTGCTTCATTTTTAGAAATCGAGCGCAGCACACGTTTCAAGTAAGCAAAGAGTTTGAGAAAGGATTTCCTGCAAGCGTTTCAAACAAGCGTGAGATAAAACTGCGCTTGTTTACAGGCGTGGAAGTTTGGGCCTGTGAGACTGAAATATGAAGCATCTGCTCACACTGCCAACATCAATCAGCAAGAGACACCACAGGGACACACACACACACACACACACAAAAACATGTTCACTTACATACACACAAACTCTGAGATCTTATTTAAACCCAACTCATTTTTTAATCTCTCTTTTATATACAGTTAAATCTAAAATCATTAACCGTACTGCACACTGAAAAAAGATTCATTGGATTTGCTATTTTTTTGTAAGCTAACTGATTGCAAACTATATGGGCTATATGTAAGCAAACAAATTAAATTTAGTAATGTTCAATTAGTTTGTTTAAGCTCAGCCCATTGATATTGTTTGGAACAACTTACCTTAAAAAAAATAGCAAATGCTATGAATCTTTTTCGCAGTATACTGTAAAAAATATGTTGCTCTCTTAAAATTTTACGTTGAACCAAATTACTTTACAAGTCATTTTACCTTGCATCAATTAAGCTGATCTAAAACATCAAGTTAGCATTTGCTAAACTTTAAAAAAAATTATTTGAAACCTGATTTACTTTCTAAATTAAGTTAAAATAATGTAAAAACAAAAGTTGTCGAGATGTTTTTAATGTACTTTTTACAGTATATGAATTGTTGATTATGGTACCACTTTATTTTGATGGTCCATTTGAGTATTAGTAGACTGTCTGCTTAATTTCTGTTGATACTACTTCTTCAACAGACATTTAACTGACTATAAAAAACTTTGCAAGTACATGTCAACATACTGTACACTAACCCTAACCCCAACAGTCTAAAGGCCCTTGCAAACCTAGACGTATTTTGCTCGCGTTTTCCGTCGACGTTTAACGCCTCGTGACTAAATAAAGGGCGTCAATAGGTGCGTTCGACACAAGTGTGCCGCAAGCCTGCGTTTGAGTGAAGGTCTCGGCTGTTAGATCGCCCCCTGGGGGCTGGCTGCAGTACAAGTCATAAAGCCCGCCTCCTTCGTATTAATGAAGGAGACTTGAGCCCAAATAAAAAAAATTATTACACTTGCAATAAAATGTCCCGAAAGATGGTTCTGGTGGATTACGGCACTGGTTATTGTGCTGAAATAGGTGCAGATCTTCATTTTTGTAAACAGTTTGTTTTTAGCAGTAATTTAATGCTGGGCGTGTCATCGTGATTGACAGCTGTGATTGACAGTTTCTCAAAGCAGCGCGTCTGAGCTTCGGCAGAAGACTGAAGTGTTATTATTCGATTTCTGTGTTATTTTACCATGACAAAATGAGTTCAGCAGTAAACTACAGTTTCTGACATACATGATCTGGTGGAACACTGTTTATTTGCTAAGGTCAGGGCTTTTTTCCGGCTTTATTAGTTTGCTGATACATGCCTAGCCACCCAGATGGCAAAATACACTCGGGCCAGTTCCGGCTAGATTCTCGCCTGCCGGAGACTTACCCCTCAGAGCTCTGACTGACTACCTCTGCTGGACCTACTCCGAATGCCTGGACTCACTGCCCGATTCCAGCCCGAGTCAATCGAGTCAGATGCGGCGGCCGAGCGAGCCGGATTCAGTCCGCGACGCCGCGAGTAAGTTATGCGCTGCGGCCTGGAGCTGGCGCGACTGAATATATAAAACCCTCATATTTGTTAACGTTATTACATCCATTTGTGTTGATATGACAGCAAACGCATGCTGAGAAGTTCGGGGGGCGTGGTTGATTTTACATAAAGCGTTTGGTTGGAAGCTTGGCTCAGCTCATTTTCGCGGCTCCTCCTCTGGCTCCATCAGACAGTCCTTCTGCGCATGTCAAGGCTCCAATTTCAGCAGTCTTTTGCGACAGTTTGTGCCCGTCAAGCAGGCGTTTTGCCCTCAAGGCGTTCAATGGGAAAAGGGGCTGTCGCGTCGTCCATATTTTTTACAGTCATTGGTTCGACATGAAGCTCAGCTGCAGCCGGTGATCAACGAGATTAGCCAAGCGCAAGCGGGGGCGGAGTTAAAACGGAGCCGTCAAGACGGACAGCTGGACACTTCGGGACTCAAACTTGCTGCAGTCATGAGACCGATCACATGGCGTCATCATATTTTTTTGTTATTTTTATTTATAACAACAAAACATTTACAAAAAAACAGAACACAGTCTCTACAAACTATAGTTCCTTTTTAAACAATAAGAGAGAATTATGAATTGAATATATAACAAATGCATGAGAGAAATAAGAGGAAATGAGAGGTTAATATAAACATAAAAACGAACAGGTCTATTAAATACAAAGCAATAAGCATAAATTCTAGGGGTAAACATCAACCTTTAGGCTAATACTTCTTGTTTGAATATGCTAAAAAAGGGTTTACATATATGTACATTTATAGATATAAAAATTTCCAATGTAAAAAGCAAAACAAGGTGTTTTGATTAGGTCTTAATAAATGAGATTATTTTGGATAATGAAAGCATTTTCAAAAAAGTATTTTAATCCAAAAAGATTGTGTTGAAAAGAACAAAAGGTAAAATAAGTGAGCGATGTAGAAGTTTCCCAGAAAGAGCAGGTCGCCTTTAAACTGCTAGACAGGAAATAAAATATATATTATATTATAATAATAAAACCATTTTATAATTATTTAATAAAATAGTTCTTTAACTTAATTTGTTAAGAGAGCTTTAGGGTGGCAGGATCAATGATGATGATTATTTTATTTCAAGTCTGTAAAACTTATTTGAGTTCATATTTAGGTTATTCACTAAAATATACACTAAAATACATCATTTAAATCGTTCATGGAGATGAATGCAGTAAATAATCTGTAAAAAAAAAGTTAAAAATAAACCTGTGCAAACAAGCTAACCTTTATAACCAGATTATTTAACAAAAGATGATTACTGCAGTAAAATATTTGTAGTCTTTTAATAAGCAAGATGTGTACAGGATAGAGAGGGTGTGAAAAGTCTAATGTTTGTTTTGAAACGTTTGAATCGGAATTTGTCCAATTATAAACCCGAAATACACGTGTTTGTTGTCATGTGGTGAACTCGGCCAATCGTGTAATATCGGTGTCGTCATCAAAGCTCCTGCAGTCGCTATTCAGAAGCTGCACGGTCTGAGTCTGCCGTCTGATCTCAGAGCGCTGTCGCAGTACTTTGATGCCACATGTGACAGTCACTTGGCGTCGGCGCAGCATCAATCTGGACAATATTTCCAACCAGCATGCACCACTTTAAGACAGATTTCGATCGATCTGCGCAGCGCTGCATGAAGTCGAAAGCACCTAATGTGATTGTGCACAGCAACGTGAAAAACGGCAGGCGCAAAAGCGTCATTTTGAAAAAAAACGCCTCATGCTTGTTTTTTTTTGTTTTGATGCGCCGCGTCAAAATCTTCTCCACCAATCAGATCACTACTTTTGCTCACATGCACGTGCACAGTTACAGTCAGCTTGACATCAGTGAAAAGCGCTTGGTTTTGAATACTGAAAAATGTCTCGTAAAACGCTGACCATAAACGCAAACGAAAAGCGTCCCAGTGTGTAGGAGCCTTAACAGTCTACTTAGAATCTTATGAGAATTAGTTGGCATGTAGATGCAATGTTAAATGAACGAACCATCAATCTTTTCCAAATAATGTTTAGTAGAGCAAGGGCATTTTCCAAAGTAGTTGTTATTAGGGATGTAACGGTATCAGAATTTCACGGTACGGTAATACCTCGGTATGAATGGCACGGTACGGTATATATTGAATAATTTACAGGACAAACAAAACTAATGAAAAGACTCGAAAAAAGTGCCAAAAGTGTTTATTTACCTTCGCACTGAACATATCAATGACATACAAATCAGCCATCTATCTGTAAGTTTCGAACTTCAATTTTTCAATTTTAATAACAAAAAAACTATTAAACCATATAAAAAAATAAAGTGTCAATATAGTATTGTTGAAAACTCCTCACATTCAACATTTAATCACTCACTCACTTAGATAGAGATGGGTTTTTGAGGAAAATTATCATATAAATATAATCTGGTTAAAGCTTGGATCTCTGGGCATTTACAGTGTCCCCTGCAACAGAAAAAACCCTCTCATTTGGGACTGAGGTTTCTGGGACAGAGAGATATGATTTAGCCAAGGTTGACAGCAGTGGGTAACGTTGTGCATTGTCTTTCCACCACTTGAGAGGACAAGCCATGAGTGAGATAGAGGTCTCTTTGCGGTACAAGTCAATGTGTGCATCAATCTAACAAGTGTGCTGTGTTCTGCAGTCCCCATGACTGTTTTTAGTCGTATTCCCCGACTTATATTTCACCACAGTCTGGCAGTGCCTGCATACTGTTTTTTTCTTTGTCTGTCACCTTTTCTCCTTTTTCGTATCTTTTTAGAAAGAAACCGAAATGCTTCCACACGTCCGATTTAAAACCCGCTTTAGGTTCGATCATTTCCAGCTCTTTTTCTTCCCCGCTACTAGCAGCACACTCCATTTCTGCATTACTGGATCTGTAGTGACAACAGACCGCAAAGGATGATGGCCACGCCTAGGCTGATGGGAATTGTAGTTCCCGCTACCTCCCGTTCGCTTCATTCGCCTAAGCAAACTTTTCTCAGAAATATAGTTTTATTGAGTCATGCGCCTACGGTAATATTGAAAAATATGACTATTGCGGAATGACGGTATTTACAATATTGTTACATCCCTAGTTGTTTTCATATTTTCTTTTAGAGAAAGTAAAAAAAATTTTAATAGTAAAATATGTATAAAGACAAAATTATTTGGTAAGACTTTATTTTGATGGTCACTTTTGCACATTTTGTTAACTAAAATTTGCATAGCACCTACATGCCAATTACTTCTCATTTAAGTATTAGAAGACTGTCTGCTTAATATCTGCTGATTCTGCTCCTTCAACAAACATTTAACTGACTATAAAAATTTTGCAAGTACATGTCAACTTACACCAACCCTAACCTAACAATCTACTTATAATCTAAAGAGAATTAGTTGGCACGTAGATGCAATGTACCTTAATTCAACAAAATAAAGTGTGACCTTGATTCTTTTTCAAATCTTTCCCAAATAATGCTTCAAGAGTTCACGCTTAGCTGATGATTAGTAAAAGGCTTGTTTAGCATGCTTTCCTTGGAGAGAGCCCTGAGCTTATGAGATCCTCGAGCATGGGGCTCCCTCCCATTTGCAGGCCGAGAGGGGAGTTTGAGCTCAGGTAGATTTCGAGAACACCCCACCCCCCACCCCAACTGGCCATGTAGAGACCCGAACCGGAGGCATTCTTGCTGTGGGGCCACAGTGCTAGCCACTGGGCCGCCATGCTGCCCTATAGAGGAAAAAGAGGAGGAGAGGGGGTGGAAGGGGCGATTCTTCTAGACGAAAATGACTAAAGGTAAGATGCTTGGTTATTTAAACTGAGTTAGGAATCGTCTGATTGGTGGTTCGTACATTAGCTTGACTCGGGGCCAGCCGTGTCAATCATAAGCACGTGATCCTCTCGAAATTAGGTTATAAATACACTTCACTTAAATATCGCAAAATCATCTAAAACAAATGCAAAATTAATGCAATTCAACAAATGCATCTAAAAATATTATAATTTATTTCTGAAAAATATCTTTTTCCATTGTATTTCCATTTGTTTGTGGAGTAATAAAATATAATTGTCCAAAATATATCTAAAATATCTACAAAATTAATGCATTTGAACAAATGCATAAAAAAATGGTATTAATATAATTCTGAAATACATTTTTCCCCTTGCATTGCCATTTTTATTTGTATAATATTAAAACATAATTGTCCAAAATACATCTAAAACAATATTCAAAATTAATTCCTTTTTTATAAATCGAGCGCAGCACACTTTTCAAGTAAGCAAAGAGTTTGAGAAAGGATTTCCTGCAAGCGTTTCAAACAAGCGTGAGATAAAATATATGCCAATAATATTGGCAATACCTTGGAAAAGATGTATTTCAGAAATATATTATAATATTTTTAGACGCATTTGTTAAAGTGCAATAATTTTGTTTATGTTTTAGATATATTTTGGACATTTTTTTTATATTATACAAAAAAAAGTAAATACAATGTAAAAAGATATATTTTAGAAATATATTATAATATAATTTCACCAAATGCATCTAAAAATACTATAATTTATTTCTGAAGTATATTTTTTGTCAATGTATTACCATTTTTGGAAAAATATTAAAAAGGCATTATCCAAAATATGTTTAAAATATTTGCATAATTACTGCCTAAGAAGGAATGCATCTAAAAATATTATAATATATCATATTCCTCTGTATTTCCTTTTTTTTTTAGGGCTATAATATTAATAACTGTCCTAAATATGTCTACACCACAGTACAGATCTATTTTACGTACTGTAAAAAGTTATTCCAACATAAAAGTACAATGAAAAACAAGTATTATGTTAATCCCCCATATTTTATGGAACAAAATATTCTAGGAAAATATTAGATTCTTTAGAGTCCGTGTCGCAAAGATGCATTTCTGTCATACATCAGCAACTTTTTTAGGCTGTGCATACTTTTGAAAACTGTTTTAAAGTTCATTTTTTTCACAGTTAATGTTGCTTTTGGGTGTTTTAATGTGTGATTGTTTGAGCAAAGTTTCCATCTGTATGTGAAACTTTTCCAAAATGCAGCAAGAAAATCCTTTAGTTCTATACTCTAGTGTAAGCTTAACTTATTTTTCAGCCCTAATTATTGCTCATAAGTTTAAAAGTCAACTCTTTGCATCATCCCGCAGCCTTCGTGCTCTGTGTTTCCATAAATCATGTGTCTTTTAACTATAAATACATATGTTTCTTTTATAAAACAGGTCTCAAGGACTTTTTTATCCAAGACAACCCATGCATTGATTTTGCATGAGTACGCAGCATTCACATTTACTTCAGAAAAGGTGAAACATCCGGCATAACCATTTCTTATTTATTGCGCATCTCATTTTCATGCCGTACACTTAAGGGACTGAGGGTTTTATATTGGAACTGGTCTTCATAACAATAGAGCTGCTCTTTATGGAAACACTTTTCTAAATATTGAATCAAAGCCCAGGCTTGTACAAGTCCCTGAACAATATCTTGTTTCCAATATCACTGAAAACAAATAACGCTACATGCATTCTGCTGTTTGTGCGCTGTGAAATGCATTACAAACGCTGTAGTTTTAGACTGCTGTCTGTTTGCTCACTGCTAAGCATTGATCACAACATGTCAGCCGTTTATAAACACACTCTCGCTTTTTCACACGCAAGCAGAAACTCGGGGAGATTCAATAAATGTTTGCAGCACAGGTACCATAGGCAGTCAAATGTGTCATTTCTTATGTATACAATGGTAAAAGATAGATATCAGGAATATATTTTAGTATTTTTAGATGCATTTCCATTTTATTGGATGTGAATGCATTAAAAAAAAAGTTATAGGATTTTTAGATAAACGCCACAGGATTTATCAGGGGTCGCCACAGCAGAATGAACTGCCAACTATACAAGCATATGTTTTACACAGTGGACGCCCTGCTAACAACCCAGTATTGGGAAATATTTTAGACATGTTTTAGACAATTATTCATTTTTAATCATATAAAAAAATGTAAATACAATGGAAAAAGATGTATTTCAGAAATATTTTATAATATTTTAGATGCATTTGTAAGAGTTGAAATATTGCAAATATTTTGATACCTTTGACAATTCAAAACATGAGCTGAAAACAGAGACTGGTGACTTCACAACCCAGCAGGTGGGAATGCGGGAAAAACTAGTTCCTGCTGCATTTGCATCTGAGTCTGCTGAATTCTGCCTAACCAGATCAGCCCATAACATGGCTTGCTCCATGTTATGTATATTTTTGAAGTCAGGAATGCATCTTTTTCATCTTGGATTTGTCTTTGATAATTTGATGTTTTGTATTGATCATTTATGAGTTGACTGATTGAATTGGCATAATACATTTACCTGACTAATAAATTATGTTTTGAATTATTCAAACCTCGTGTTATTATCACTGATAAATGTTGTTGTCCATAGCACTACAAGCCACTGTACAGGTTAGTAACGGACTAAAACATGTTAGACGGAGCAGCGTGGCACGCTATACAATGTTGTTAGAGATCCGACTAACAAATTGGCATTATTTCAAGTATACTTGGACTGTAAAAGGCCAACTATTTAGAACAACAAAATATTGTTGAAACTACTTTAAATGTGGATATTTAGGCCTTCATCTACAAACGTATAATCCTGTGCGATTATTATTAAAATACTTTGTCTTGATTAAGTAGATAACAGATCTATGGGGACCACATACAAGGGAGAGTTATTTTTTAGGAGAGTGGTTAATCGCCTCTGTTTAATGACCAAGACTGACAAGCTTGTATTAAGAGATTGTATACCCGGCCGGTGCAAGACTCGAGATGGTATAGGAATCTGAGTAAATGAGAATAAGGTATAATAACAAATTAAAAAAATATTCAATCATAATCTTAAATAATGTGAAAGGAAACAAAATAATCTTCTCAATGTTTTATAATTGGAGTCAGATAAAACGAGGATAAATATATTAATATTCTAAACCACCTCATACTAAAATTGGAGTCAGATATGAGTTAAGTTTAATATAGATCAACATTGTGCACTGGAAAGACCGAACATGCAGTGAACCTTCATCCACCAGTGGATACCGTCATTGGACCAACTGGCTGGACCAGGGCCGGAGTGGGACTCTTTTTCAGCCCTGGAGTTTCAAGCCTCAGACCGGCCCACCTCAGTTCACGACTGACTATATTAAAATAAGGTCATTTCCAATTCAGTTCTAATTACACTATTACGTCTTTTTTTGAGAAAACAGCTCTTTTAGAACTTCAAATGTTCAACAACCCTTACAGTATTATGTCTTAACAATAAAAATGAAAAAAACTTTTTTTACTCAGACAAGGACCGAACCCAGGTTGGCCGCGTCATAAACTAACCTACTAACCACTGTACCACAACAGCTATGTGATGAGCTATATATTTTATTCATATTTTGGACTTTTCTTTTTACTTTTTGTTTTAAATATAGTTTGGACATTTATTTTTAATATCATACAAAAAAATGTAAATACAATGTAAAAACATATATTTAAGAAATATATTATAATATTTTATTATTTAAATGGATTAATTATCCATATGTTTTATATATATTTTGGACATTTCTTTTTATATTATAGCAAAAAAAAAAAAAGAAATACAATGAAAAATATATATGTTATAAAATTTTTAGATGCATTCATTCTTGTGCATTATTTATGCTAATAGTTTAGACATATTTTAGACAAATTCTTTTTAATATTATGCAAAAATTTGCAATAAAATGGAAAAAAATATATTTTATATATATTATAAATATTTTATAGTATTTTTAGATCCATTTGATAGCGGGAATATATATTTTTTATGTTTTAGATATATATTTGGACAATTATTTTTATTATTATACATAAAATATAAATACAATGTAAAAAGATATATTTCAGAAATATATTATTATATTTTAGATGCCTATGTTAAAATGCATACATTTTGTATATATTTTAGACATATTTTGGACAATTATTTTTTATACTATAGCAAAAAAAAGGAAATACAATAGAAAAAGATATATTATATTTTTATATTATATTTTTTTACATTTATATATATATATATATATATATATATATATATATATATATATATATATATATATATATATATATATATATATATATATATATATATATTTATATATAAATATATATATGAATGATATGAAGCATACACGTACATACACGTATAATGTAATGGGCAGCACAAATGTCTTGATACCTCAGGCTGTTGATCCTTTGTATTATAGAACAGAGGATGAATGGGTTAATTTATTTAGAAATCAAATAAAAAAGTAAAATAAAAATAAAATAAAACAAAAAGTAAAAACATTTAGTAGATTTGTGTGTGGAAATTTGGATTTATCATGCAAGAGTTATTAAGTTAAGGTCAACCCAATTAATAAGCAACCCAAATAATATACTGTAAAAAGGGATTAGCTATGGTAAATCCATTGTAACTTTTAGGTTAACTTAACTCAAATTCTACAATTATGCACAGTTAATTTACAATACAACTTTAAAGCAAAAGATTAACTCACTTTTTTAAAGTCAACTAATCCTGTTTCACAGTGTAGCAAAAGTCTTTTGATTATAATATTGTTATAATTGCATTATGTTATTATGTAATATCAGATGATAACAAAACCACACCCTGTCCTGAGCGTATCCCAGAATCCTCTGCTGCAATCTCATGAGGTCTAAGATAAAGGACATCAAAGCACACAGCACTAATTCTACAATAATGAAAGCAATATCTTAAAAGCTGCGATGCACCGCATAAAGAATCGATACGTTTCAGTCTCATGTCACGCAGCATTGCTCATTATGACACACGCTGAGAGAAATCCACCACCAGTTTGATCCCAGACTGAAAACACGGCAGGAATTCGAAGAGACGGAGCTCTGAAACATGAATATGTTTCCAAAAAAGCCAGAATGTCACAATGTATTATACAATAAGTCCGATTTATTAGCAGCCCTGTGATATTTGTATTCTATTTTCAGATATTCAACAGACTAAAGAAATGTTCACAGTATTTCCTACAATACTTTTTTCTTCTGAAGAAATTCTTGTTTGTTTGTTTGTCTGGAATACATACAGGTTGTTGTTATTTGTAACACTTTTAAGGTCAATAGATAAGTCAAGATGAGCTTTATTGTCATTCTGTCACGATGGGCTTACAAAAATACAAGAGATATTCAAGTGCAGCAAAGAAGTTTTAGTAAAAAATTAGAGGACAGGCCAGGTTCAAAAATCAAACAGAGACAGAACAGAGAAGTTCAACCCAATAAACAAAAGTGTATCAAACAACGTTAGAACAGGAATTCAAAAATATGATCATAACATGAAACAAAGTAAACAAAAAAACAAACCAAAACGATGAGTCAGCGAGCAGACTAGGACCTGGGGTCCGTTCTTCGTACGTGGATTACTCAGTTAGCTGGATTTGGATATTGACGATTTGACACAATCCAGGATTGTTTCGTTCTTCAAAGCTGATCCGAGAGTTGTTGTCATGGCAACAGTTCTGCTAGCTCAAACCTGATCGGGAGCAGGTTCAATTCATATAAACAGGATTAGATCGGCTCAGTTCAAGCAAAGATAATAGAGAAAGTATGTTCCGAATTCTGATATTTTCTTACAGTAGTAGTTGTATACACTTGGGAAAATAGTAAATATTTTGTAACTATAAATATAAAGTTAAAATTATTGATAAAATAAATGAAGTTATATATATTAATAAAACGTATGCAATCTGCACCCTCGAAATGAAAGTACAAAGACTGCCACCTGGTGGTGCAAAGAGAAAACTTATTGATATGAACTTTTTAGATCGCTTTAGTACAGTTTGTGTATGATAATAGAAATGCACAATATGTGACTTTAAATAAAAAGAAATAATACATTAATGCAGTCATAAACATATTTTGACAGTTAATATGCCGGTGATTTGATGCTTCACAAAAGTTGCAGATGCCTTTACCAATATCAAAATGCTTTTGTAAGCATCCAGTTATTCCATACAGCGATTAAAAAAACGGCTACTATAATAAAGAAAATATTTTCTAAATGTAGAACTAAATACATTGATTTGCATTGAAATACATGATGAATACTCTTGACACATGAAAGTGTAAAGCCTGCAGCTCACAACAAATGTGGAAGGTTATTGCGTGTCATATTTAACAAGCCGTTTACTGCTAATTTGATGTAATTTTGCTCACATGGATAATTGAATATTAATCAGATGATGTCATCACGCTGCTGTGCCGTCAGCCAATCGTTGCATTGCTGATCATGATTTCTAGGATCGATAGATCTGTCCTTCACAACACACACAGCGATCTAAGATCAGTTGATCCAGACATTCTAATCTGATTCACAAACTTTTTTGAAGAACCAAATTAGCAAGAGATGAATTATCAAGATTAAAAGATTCAGGATCTGCCAAATCATCTTGGATCATTTAAGCGAGCTACGAAGAACGGACCCCAAATAAGAGCCAGACAAAACAAACCAGAATCGGGTGAACGGAGTGCACGAGCAAACAGCAAAAATCCAAAGGCAGACTAAACACAACATAACAAAGCTTATAAAGACAACAATTAGACAATTACAGACAGCTGGAAACTATTAGTGAACTACAAAACAGGAACAAACCAAAATAAAACTAGTGTCCAGAAAACCACAAGATGGTTTATATATATATATGGAACGCTCTTCCAAACCCAGCAACTTCAGAATATCTAAAATCCTCCTGGAAGGATTGGGGACCCTTGAACAGATCTAGAGATGTGCTGTATGTGCAAGGCATGGCCTTTTACAAAGTAATACATCGTTTACATTGATCCAAACAAAAATTTAAGTAAGGTATTTCCAGAAGTGAACCCTGCATGTGATTAGTGTCAGCTAGAACTGGCATCACTGGCTCATCTTACCAGGAAAATATTTATTTTATATTCTTAAGAATATGTCAAAAGTCTATAGATCCAGATCCCCGCATCACAATTCTAGGTATTATCGATTTTGAGAAAGCTAAAAAAAACAGTACAGAACAAAATATAGTTCCATTTGTCAGTCTAGCATGGAGGTAATATTATTAAACCAGAAACAGAAAGCTGCTCTTGCATATATACAGTACATCTAATGACGGATGTAATGAAGCATTTGGAACTGGAGAAAATCAGATTCTCCCTTAAAAAGAAATAAGACAAATCCTATAAAATCTGGCAACCTTTGATGGATTATTTTAAAGACATAAATTCTGCAGGAAACATTCACTTCAAATCATCTTTATTTCTGGAGAGCTTTTACAATGTAGATTGTGCCAAAGCAGTTCAACATAGAAGTTTTATTAAACTGAAACTGTGTCAGTCCAGTTTTCAGAGTTGAAGCTTAGTTCAGTCTGGTTAATATTCACTGCTGAGACTATAAACTCTGAAGAGCAAATCCATCAATGCGCAGCTCCACAAGACCCAAACCAAGTAAGCCAGTGGCGATAGCGGCGCGGAACAAAAATCACCAATTGACAAAAGTGAAGGAAAATTAAAACCTTGAGAGAAACCAGTCTCAGTTGGGCACAACCATTTTACCTCTGGCCAAAGTTCTTGTGCAAAGCTGCAGTCTAGGTGCCGGAGACTGGAAAATGTAGAATTCCCAACATGGAGGTGTGAGTAGGTCACCGGAAATAGATAAATTGAAGAGGTTTAGACTAATTTACATTAAAACTGAAGGCCGGTATTTTGTTTTTATCGTTATTTATTCTTGTTGTATTAATTTTATTATTATTATTATTTATTTTTTATTATTATTGTATTTATCTAATATTATTTTACGTTTGTATCTTGTATGTTTTATTGTCAATTGTTTTGTAAATGTTTGTTGGACCAAATTTGTTTGTCGTGATGTTTGAAGGTTTAAAAAACAATGAAGCATTAAAAAAAAAAAAAAATACACAACATTTTTATAGAGATCTGTTGTGATCGTAAGAAAGAGTCTGGTGCATGTAGAGAAAAGAGTGCGTCTACAGGTGGTTTGTCAGGCCCACTCACTCGTGATACGGAGTTATTTTAAGAAAGCGTTTTGGTGCAAATGTACAATCTTGTGCAAGTGTCTGAGAAAGTGTCCGAGAGATATGTGTCTATTCTACGCGTGGTTTGTTAGGCCCACTCACCTGTGTGAGGCACACTCTGAGTTATGATTAGCCCTCTTAAAAACGATTATGCTCTATTTTCTACAGAACAAACCACTGTAATCCAATAATTGCCTAATAACTTTAACCTAATTAGTTAAGATTTGAAATGTTACTTTAGGCTGAACACCAGTATCGTAAATATATATATCTAGTCAAATATTACGTGCTGTCACCATGGCAAAGATATAAGAAATCAGTTTTTAATATGTTAAAAAATGTGTTAGTCCTTCAAGTGACACTATTGACTTCAACTAAATATCAAGGCAGATGTAGGTGTTTTCCTGAGCTAACTCTCATTACTCCTCTTATTGTGAAAGACTCGACACCTTATTCACAATCTTTCATCAAACTGTAATAACTATTAAATATTGATCTTCCAGCTAATGTCAGCGAGGCTGCTTGAATCATGCAAACCACACAGTCAAACGGAAAATCAGAAAATCTCCACAATTAATCAGTAATTTAATGCTGCTTTATTGTTAATATAACAAAGGTTACGGCAATAATAGCAAATAGATTGAGCTTGCAAATAGGCTGATCTTGACCTTTCAGATTTGCCATCACAGGAATAAATGAAATTGTTAAAGATATCAAACTAGAAAATGAAGAGATGAAGAAGGCCTGCATCAAATTAAACTGCCAAAAGTGCACAGAAAGCATATTAAATGAAACGAAAGTCTTTATTTTAATCCTATAAATAACTTTTGTGAACATAAAATGTAAAATTATGGTTGACATGGAGCACATTAATCAAATATATTTATCTAAAAATAAAAGATTATTCTTATATGAGGACCTGTACGTATTGAAAATGTATTTAAAAAGTGATAATACAACGATTGATTTTATTTTATTTAAGATTAAAAATGTGCGACACGGTGGAAAAGAAAGTTGCTGGTTCGAGTCTGGGTTGGGTCAGTTGACATTTTTGTGTGGAGTTTTCATGTTCTCCCCATGTTGGTGTGGTTTTCCCAGTACTGGGTTGTAGTTGTTGAGGCAGTGGCGCAGTAGGTAGTGCTGTCGCCTCACAGCAAGAAGGTCGCTGGGTTGCTGTTTCGAACCTTGGCTCAGTTGGCGTTTCTGTGTGGAGTTTGCATGTTCTCCCTGCCTTCGCGTGGGTTTCCTCCGGGTGCTCCAGTTTTCCCCACAGTCCAAAGACATGCGGTACAGGTGAATTGGCTAGGCTAAATTGTCCGTAGTGTATTAGTGTGTGTGTGAATGTGTGTGTGGATGTTTCCCAAAGATGGGTTGCAGCTGGAGGGGCATCCGCTGCGTAAAGGCTTGCTGGATAGGTTTGCGGTTCATTCCCCTGTGGCGACCCCGGATTAATAAAGGGACTAAGCTGACAAGAAAATGAATGAATGGGTTGCAGATGGAAGGGCATCCGCTGTGTAAAACATATGCTGAATAATTGGTGGTTCATTCCACAGTGGCAACCGCTGATAAATAAGGGAATAAGTCGAAGGAAAATGAATGAATGAAAAATGTCTTACTGACTAATGAAACGTATTAAAAAAGAGGTTTGAGGAGTTGTGGCGAAGTATAAAGATTTCAGATGCCAATTATTTATTGTTTTGAGGCCAAACTTTAATCCTTATATAGCATTTTAATGTCATTAGATGAGTTTTTATAAATATGCACCTACACATTTGATATTTAATGGGCATCTTCAGTAAATCATGGGGAAAAATTATTATAGTGGTTTTTAATACTACGTGAAGATTCTAACTTTCATTTATTTATTTTTGATTAATATTCACTTGGTTAAATAAACCTTGTTGGTTGTGATATTCTGTAAACTACTGATATTTTTTTTTCCAAATTTAAAATGCAAATCTTATTATTTTGCATGATAAAAAAGCATGGTATGTTTTAAGACAATGTCATTATACAGATTTGTGTCCTGATATGTCACAAAAACACGTACACAAGCACACTCTTACAAACATACAAACACACACACACACACACACACACACACACACACACACACACATATATATATATATATATATATGTGTGTGTGTTTGTGTGTGTGTGTGTGTGTGTGTGTGTGTGTATATTTGTTGTTTATTTAGCTTTATTTGTCTGAACATTACTTTTGTTTATTTTATGCTTGTTTGCTGTTTGTGAAGCGTTTTGAGTTGCATGTATGTAGAAAAAGTGCTATACAAATAATTTGTGTTATTATTTACAATATTAATCAAGAGACAAATAAAAACATTTGATATTCAAAACAGTTTTCCTTAAACAACAATAATAATATAAAAAACTCTAAATCACAATATTTTTATTTTAAACTTGTAACAAATATAAATATTGTTTTTTCTACTAAACCAATCATAAATATTGAAATAAACATTTAAATATACCCAAATATGTTTTGAAACTCAAACTTTCAAACTTTTGAAACTTCAGAACTGTGAATAATAACACAAATATTCATCCAGATAAACAAACAAAAAGCGCTCAGGGGTCACTCAAATATTTGGTCGGTGCTCTTTGGGTAAGGGATTCACCAAAACAACAGGAATCAGTCAGTCGAAAAATGTGGAAAATTTAAAAAGCCTTTATTCACATGGCTAAATCTTTAAAAAACCTACGCGTTTCGGCAAGAATCTGCCTTCATCAGGGTAACAGTGATCAGGTGCGTCTAGAGTCTCTTTTGAGTACTACGGTCACATGACTCATTTAAACAACTCAAACAACACTCAAATAATTTAACAAACAAAGTAAACAATCATCATTAATTCGGCATAGATAGACGGTAACATATAACCATACACAAACATACACTTGCATATATGAGAGAGAGACAAAAATATATTATATAAATAATGAAAATAATAAAATAAACATATAAATAAACCCCAATATATTTTGAAACTCTTACGAAACTTAAGAACTGTAAATAATAACAAAAATATGTATTAAAAATAAGGTCATTATTTAAAACATTTTGCATGGTATGTTTTCAAACGTCTGTTTTCATTTTTAGACAAAAAAAAACACTAATAAAGTTTCAAAAACAACAAATAAAAACATTTGGTTTTCAAAACAACGTAATAAACAAATACCTAAAAAAAATAATCTCTAAATCACAATATTAAATTGAAATTGAAAAAAATAACATAAAATGTCATTATTTCTATACAATTTATAAAACTAATAACAACAACAACAACAATAATAATCCTAAAAAATATTTTATAAACAAAAAAATAAATAAATATCCCTAAATTAGTTTTTTTACTTGCATATACAAAAGTAAATATTTAAATGTAAATAATAAAATATAAACATTCTAATAACTCTTCACTATTACAGATTTTACTGTATTTTGACAATAAATAAATAAATTAATTAATTAATAAATAAATAAATCAATAAATAAATAAATAAATAATCTTCTAAGAAATCTTCTGAATCCTTTGAATGTGAATGTAAATATTGCTTCAATATCTTCTCAGAAACTTGCAACTTGCTCTGTACCGATTTCTGTAAATAAAAGCGCAATTCTCGCTCTGTTTCTCCTCCTAAATGAACACTGGAAACACAAAATGACCAGATTCCCCTCACTGACCCGAGAACAGCTCAAAAACAGTACAAATGATAATGTCAATACAAATGCCTCCATGCTGAATTACTCCTCCAGTCCCTCATCTATTGTGGGTCGGCTGGTTATCAATCAGCGTTAAACAAGCTTAAACACGCAGACCAGCACAGGTTTCATTACAAAACACCATTTATCAGGTTAACTGGGCTGGTTGTGGAACTAATCAGCTGTTTAAAGCCTTTTTTTCAGAATCAAATCACAGCAGTATTGGATTAGATGTTGCGTGATATGAATGTACATGTGCATGTGTGCTCCACTCTGTTGAAGCATGCTCAATCAGAATTATTAGGTTACAAAAAAAAAATCATAATTGTGTCATAAAATGTCCGAATTAAGTACGAGCCTAAATAAAAATGGCATAATCATAACTATTAAAGGTGTATTAAAAAAAAATGAGGCATAATTCTGGCATAAAAAGGCAGAATTATTAAATAAAAAGTATAAAATAATTAGAATATGAAAATTAAATGATGAGTTGAAATAAAAAGACAGAATTAGGAGTTAGGAGCCCTAAATGAGAAGGCTTGACCTCCTTTAGTAGACTTTGCTATTCTGGGTACTAGCAGAAGCCCTGAGTTTGAGATCTTAAAGAGAGATCTTATCTTATGAATCATTTTGTGCTTTTATTTTCATAATATATTATAATTTAGTTTTTTTCTTATAATTATATATTATTAAAACTATATTTTGCCATAATAATAGTCTTAATCATAACCAAATATTGTTAGAAATTTTGTCATAATTAGTTTTCAATAATTACAGCTCATATTTTTTAAAAGAAAAAAGTTACATTTTTGTGATAATTTATTTTACGAAATGATTTATTTGATTAAATGATTATTTTATTAATCATTTGTACCATAATTTTGACAGTCATAATTAGGATATAAATCATGTATTAAATAATAATTTAATAAAATAAATTGACAAATTAAATCAAGAGTAAATGACGACAAGTCAATTATGACAAAAATGTAATGTTGGTTGATTAGATTATTACAAAACATGGGTTAACTGGGCTTTCTATGGAACTAATCAGCTGTTTAAAGCCTTTTTTCAGAATCAAAACACAGCAGTATTTGATCAGATGTGATATGAATGTACACGTGTGCTCAGATTTGTTTCAATCAAAATTATTAGGTTACAAAAATCCTAATTGTGTCATAAAATGTCAGAATTCTGTGACAAAAAGTCTAAATTACCACATTAAAATTGTATAACCGCCATTAAATAAAATGAGTTTCCTTCGCAGGATGGCAGGACGCAGCCTTAGGGATAGGGTGAGGGGCTCTGTCACCCGGGAGGACCTCGGAGTAGAGCTGCTGCTCCTCTACATCAAGAGAAGTCAGCTGAGGTGGCTCGGGCAACTGTTTCTGACACCTCCTGGATGCCTACCAACGGAGGAGGCCTTGGGTCATTCTGCTGTGGCGACCCCGGATTAATAAAGGGACTAAGCCAGAAAAGAAAGTGAATGAATGAATAAATTAAATTATGAGTTGAAATAAAAAGACAGAATTATTGCAATATCCATAAATGATTTATTTTAATGATAAATCAAAAATGTTTTTGCCGTAGTATTTTATGACATTATCATATCAATCTTATCTTGAAATTAATGTTATGTCATATTGTGACCCATAATTCTAAGCTTACAGATGTCATATTTTATAGTTATCCTAAAAATAATTTTGGTGTTTTATTTTAATATTATAATTTTAGCTTTTTCTCATTATTATAACTTAAATAAAATAAAAAAAAATAAAATAAATATAAAACATTTCACCATAATAATAGTCTTAATCATAATCAATTATTATTTTTTATTTAATTATTATTTAAATACTAATAATTATTTCTTCTATAATCGTGTTTTTGCCAAAAATATAATATAAAATAGGTGTGACATGCATTCATTCATTTTCTTTTCGTCTCAGTCCCTTTATTATTCTGGGGTTCGCCACAGCAGAATGAACCGCCAACTTATCTAGCATATGTTTTACACAGCAGATACCCTTCCAGCCGCAACCCATCACTGGGAAACACCCATACATTCTCACACACATACATTACAGACAATTAACCACCGCAGTGGCTGATGCCGACATGCACCTCTCAAAAAAGAAATGCAACTAGATGACAAAACAAAGCGTATCGCAAGCTCTGTGATTAGTCGACTTGGTAGCGGTGATGAGTGTGGATGGTGCTGAGAGCCGCGAGCCCGATGGAGCGAGTGTTTACAAGTGTGGAGTCCCTTAAAGGAGCTCCAGGCAGAAGTTTTGTGTTTATTTTTAATGATTAAAGTTGTTGCACGCTTGCCGGTTCCTGCCTCTGAATGAGTGAGTTTTAGCTACTTGTACATTAAGGTAGCGTTCAGAGAAAAATCAAAACACCCGCCGAGAAACTCGACAAAGAGAAACATAAAAACCTTTTAGAAGTGTTATTGCAGAGCAACACAAACAGCACACAGAAGTATTAATGCACATCTACGCGCAAGACAGGCTCCGTGGGTCATGTTGATCACTTAACACAGAATTAAATTAAAATGGGATGGATGGATGGATGGATGGATGGATGGATGGATAGCTGGATAGATAGATAGATAGATAGATAGATAGATAGATAGATAGATAGATAGATAGATAGATAGATAGATAGATAGATAGATAGATAGATAGATAGATAGATAGATAGATAGATAGATAGTTTGTAGAATGCATGTTATTTTTTATACTTTTAAGATTTTTCTTTTTAATCTCACAATAAGCCATAATTTTGTGTTGTTTCTCATAATCAATTCTCTCATAACTTATACTTTTGTCTTTGTGTCTTATAAATCATGATAGCTAACTTCCATAGTCTTAGCATGGTATTTTATTACTCTGAATGTTTTACAAAGCCGTGTTTATGTTGCAGAATTGATCTTCCATTCAGCTCCCTCCTTTGACCTTCCTTTTATTTTCTGTGAAAAACAAAATGTAGAAATCATTTGTATAAAATCTTGCGCTGGTGTTTACACTGCCTGACATTGGCATAGAAAACATAATAAAAGCCTTGAAGGAGAAAAACAAACACAAGATCAGGCAGCTGCTAACTCTCTGTTAACATTCACTAACCCAGAACCACAGTCAGCGGCCCTCGAGTAACATCTATATACAGTCTAAAGTCCAGCTGGGGCCCTCAAATAACAACTATAGATATTTGAGTCAATTTGGGATCTTCAAGTAACACCTAGAGAGATCTGAGTGGAGCTGGGGTTCTCAAGTTATCAAGGCCCTCCAGTAATAGTTATAGACATCTGAGTTAAACTGAGGCCCTCGAGTTACACCAATAGACATCTGAGTCGAGATGCGGCCCTCAAGTAACACCCGAAGAGGTCTGAGTTGAAATGGGGCCCTCAAGTTACACCTATAGACATCTGAGTTGAGATTAGGCCCTTGAGTAACACCTATAGACATCTGAGTTGAGATTAGGCCCTTGAGTAACACCTATAGACATCTGAGTCAATCTGTAGTCCTCGAGTAACACCTCGAGAGGTCTGAGTTGAAATGGGGCCCTCAAGTTACATCTATAGACATCTGAGCTGAGATTAGGCCTTCGAGTAACACCTATAGACATCTAAATCAATCTGGGGCCCTCAAGTAACGCCTATAGAAATCAAAGTCAAGTTGGGCGCCTCAAGTAACACCTCAAGACAACTATGTCTTGAAGTGGCCATTGGAAAACACTTAAAGATATCCAAGTCAAGATGGGGCCTTCGAGTCGCTCCTAGAGAAATTGGAGTCAAGTCAGGGCCCTCAAGAAACACGGAAAGATGCCTGAGTTCTGCAGCGGCACCTGAGTTACACCTTGAGACATCTGAGTCGAGATGGGGCCCTCAGGTAACACCTCAAGAGGTCTGAGTTGAAATGGGGCCCTCAAGTTACACCTATAGACATCTGAGTTGAGATTAGGCCCTCAAGTTACACCTATAGACATCTGAGTTGGGATCAGGCCCTCGAGTTACACCTATAGACATCTGAGTCAATCTGTGGCCCTCGAGTAACACCTCAAGAGGTCTGAGTTAAAATGGGGCCCTCAAGTTACACCTATAGACATCTGAGTTGAGATTAGGCCCTTAAGTTACACCTATAGACATCTGAGTTGAGATTAGGCCCTCGAGTAACAACTATAGACATCTGAGTCAAGTTGGGCCCCTCAAGTAACACCTTAAGACAACTATGTCTTGAAGTGGCCTTTGGAAAACACTTAAAGACATCCAAGTCAAGATGGGGCCTTCGAGTCAATCCTAGAGAAATTGGAGTCAAGTCAGGGCCCTCAAGTAACACGGAAAGATGCCTGAGTTCTGCAGCGGCACCTGAGTTACACGTTGAGACATCTGAGTCGAGATGGGGCCCTCGAGTAACACACATGGACATCTGAGTCTTGTAGGGGCCTTCGGGTAACACTTACAGACATCCAAGTCAATCTGGGGCCTTCGAGTTACACCTAGAGAAATTGGAGTCAATCCGGGGCCCTCATGAAACACCTAAAGACACCCGAGTCTTGTAGAGGCAGTCATGTAACACAGACATCTAAGTCAAGCTGGGGCCTTCGAGTTGCCCCTAGAGCAATTGGAGTCAATGCGGGGCCCTCGAGAAACACCTAATGATGCCTGAATCGTGCAGTGGCACCTGAGTTACACCTTGAGACATCTGAGTCTTGTAGGGGCCTTCGGGTAACACTTACAGACATCCAAGTCAATCTGGGGCCTTCGAGTTACACCTAGAGAAATTGGAGTCAATCCGGGGCCCTCATGAAACACCTAAAGACACCCGAGTCTTGTAGGGGCCTTCGGGTAACACTTACAGACATCCAAATCAATCTGGGGCCTTCGAGTTACACCTAGAGAAATTGGAGTCAGTACGGGACCCTCGAGAAACATCTAAAGATGCCTGAGTCTTGCAGTGGCAACTGAGTTATACCTAGAGACATCTGAGTCAAGATGGGGCCCTCGAGTAGCATACAGACATATCTAAGTCAAGATGTGGCCCTCGAGTAACACACATAGACATCTAAGTCAAGATGGGGCCCTCAAGTAGCACACAGAGATATCTAAGTCAAGATGTGGCCCTCAAGTAACACACATAGACATCTAAGTCAAGATGTGGCCCTTGAGTAACACACATAGACATCTAAGTCAAGATGGGGCCCTCGAGTAACACACATAGACATCTAAGTCAAGATAGGGCCCTCGAGTAGCACACAGAGATATCTAAGTCAAGATGTGGCCCTCGAGTAACACACATAGATATCTAAGTCAAGATGGGGCCCTCGAGTAACACACATAGACATCTAAGTCAAGATGGGGCCCTCGAGTAACACACATAGACATCTAAGTCAAGATGGGGCCCTCGAGTAACACACATAGACATCCAAGTCAAGATGTGGACCTCAAGTAACACACATAGACATCTGAGTCAAGATGTGGCCCTCGAGTAACACACATAGATATCTAAGTCAAGATGTGGCCCTCGAGTAACACACATAGACATCTAAGTCAAGATGTGGCCCTGGAGTAACACACATAGACATCTAAGTCAAGATGGGGCCCTCGAGTAACATACATAGACATCTAAGTCAAGATGTGGCCCTCGAGTAACACACATAGACATCTAAATCAAGATGGGGCCCTCAAGTAACACACATAGATATCTAAGTCAAGATGTGGATCTGGAGTAACACACATAGACATCTAAGTCAAGATGGGGCCCTCGAATAACACACATAGACATCTAAGTCAAGATGGGGCCCTCGAGTAACACACATAGACATCTAAGTCAAGATGGGGCCCTCGAGTAACACACATAGATATCTAAGTCAAGATGTGGCCCTCGAGTAACACACATAAACATCTAAGTCAAGATGGGGCCCTCGAGTAACACACATAGACATCTAAGTAAAGATGGGGCCCTCGAGTAACACACATAGACATCTAAGTCAAGATGGGGCCCTCGAGTAACACACACATATAGACATCTAAGTCAAGATAGGGCCCTAGAGTAACACACATAGACATCTAAGTCAAGATGGGGCCCTCGAGTAACACACATAGACATCTAAGTCAAGATGGGGCCCTCGAGTAACACACATAGATATCTAAGTCAAGATGTGGCCCTCGAGTAACACACATAGACATCTAAGTCAAGATGGGGCCCTCGAGTAACACACATAGATATCTAAGTCAAGATGGGGCCCTCGAGTAACACACATAGACATCTAAGTCAAGATGGGGCCCTCGAGTAACACACATAGATATCTAAGTCAAGATGTGGCCCTCGAGTAACACACATAGACATCTAAGTCAAGATTGGGCCCTCGAGTAACACACATAGACATCCAAGTCAAGATGTGGCCCTCGAGTAAAACACATCGATATCTAAGTCAAGATGGGGCCCTCGAGTAACACACATAGACATCTAAGTCAAGATGTGGACCTCGAGTAACACACATAGACATCTAAGTCAAGATGGGGCCCTCGAGTAACACACATAGACATCTAAGTCAAGATGTGGCCCTCGAGTAACACACATAGACATCTAAGTCAAGATGGGGCCCTCGAGTAACACACATAGACATCTAAGTCAAGATGTGGCCCTCGAGTAACACACATAGACATCTAAGTTAAGATGGGGCCCTCGAGTAACACACATAGACATCCAAGTCAAGATGTGGCCCTCGAGTAAAACACATCGATATCTAAGTCAAGATGGGGCCCTCAAGTAACACACATAGACATCTAAGTCAAGATGGGGCCCTTGAGTAACACACATAGACATCTAAGTCAAGATGGGGCCCTCGAGTAACACACATAGACATCTAAGTCAAGATGGGGCCCTCGAGTAACACACATAGACATCTAAGTCAAGATGTGGCCCTCGAGTAACACACATAGACATCTAAGTCAAGATGGGGCCCTCGAGTAACACACATAGACATCTAAGTCAAGATGTGGCCCTCGAGTAACACACATAGACATCTAAGTTAAGATGGGGCCCTCGAGTAACACACATAGACATCCAAGTCAAGATGTGGCCCTCGAGTAAAACACATCGATATCTAAGTCAAGATGGGGCCCTCGAGTAACACACATAGACATCTAAGTCAAGATGGGGCCCTCGAGTAACACACACACATAGACATCTAAGTCAAGATAGGGCCCTAGAGTAACACACATAGACATCTAAGATGAGATGGGGCCCTCGAGTAACACCTAAAGATGCCTGAGTCTTGAAGTGGCACCTGAGCTACACCTAAAGAGATCTGAGTCCTACTGCAGCCCTCGGGTAACATTTACAGATGTCTGCGTCAAGCTGGGGCCCTCAAGTATCACCTAAAGACGTCTAAGTCCTACTGCGACCCTCGGCTAACATTTACAGATGTCCGAGTTCTGCTGCGACCCTTCACTCTCCCGCTGCTCACAGATGCTTCTGCTTTCAGAAACACACCACAGGCCCTTGACGGCCGCCTCAAGTTCATCACCCCTGCCTTAGCACCATATGGTAAATCATGTTCACACTGGGCCCAGGCAGAATGACAGATTTAGTGCAGCAGAAACAGAAACATTCCACTGTAATGGGATATTACATGTGGAACCGTCAAATATCCAATAGCAGGTCAGTGAATTGGCCTTCTGGTGAAGTATAGATAAACAGCAGAAAAACAGCATCTATCTACAAAGTCCCTCGCAGGAGGCGCTGGTTAACCGTCAGCAGTGGGAGTCCTACAAACACTAAAAATGTTTACACAACCACAAACACAGAAATAATGTCTGCAGAAACATCCATATATTTCTGGAACAGTGTCATATTTCTTGCACTGTGAGTGCATCTTTTTGAATTAAACTGTGGGGAAGGTCATTCAGACTTCAGCATTTCTGTAAGTCAATTGGTCTTGTGTATTGTGCTTCACATTATACACTGTTTCAAAGCAGCTTTATGCATTACCTGAAACTCATACAGGATATGGAGTACAGTTATGATCAAGCAGCACAGGTTTCAATACAAATTAGGTATCAAACAGGCAGAGCACATGATGATAAGGTGCATGCAATACAGACAGATGCAGACTACGTGAAGACATGCTTTTTATGGTGCTGTAAATTGACTACATGTTGCATGAATAATTTTAACACTCAGCTATAAATGCAAATGCAATAAGCTGTGCTTGAGAAATGCAAAGGAAATAAAGTAACGAGGTTCACCTTCCTTGCCGTTTCGCAGATTTTTTTGTGCACTTTTAAAAATAATTATTATAATTCCTTTATGGTTTTCAGTTTTAATTTTGAGGACAGTAAAGAGAATTTCACAGTGTCACATGTTAAAGGGATGCACATTTAAAATGATTACACATTTAAAATACTATAGTAACTTTTAGTAAGGGAAAGATTTAAGAATAAGCATTATATTATATTTATATTTACTAGGGATGTAACGGTATCAGAATTTCACGGTACGGTAATACCTCGGTATGAATGTCACGGTACGGTATTTATTGAATCATTTACAGGAAAAAACAAAACTTATGAAAATACTCCAAAAAAGTGCCAAAAGTGTCAATGACATACAAATTAGCCATCTATCTGTAAGCTTTGAAACAGGAACTTCAATTTTAATAACAAAAAATTATTAAACCATGTAAAAAATTAAGTTTCAATTTAGTATTGTTAAAGACTCATCACATTCAACATTTAATCACTCACTCACTTAGATAGAGATGGGTTTAAAGGAAAATTATCATATAAATATAATCTGGTAAAAGCTGGTATCTCTGGGTATTTACAATGTCCCCTGCAACAGGAAAAAAAAACCCTCTCATTTGGGACTGAGGTTTCTGGGACAAGAGAGATATGACTTGGCCCAGGTTGACAGCAGTGGGTAACGTTGTGCATTGTCTGTCCCCCACTTGAGAGGACAAACCATGAGTAAGATAGAGGTCTCATGTCTGCATCAATCTGAACAGTGTGCTGACAACACCGCTATTCAGTACGCGCGCGACAACACAGCTGATAAGAACTCGCGCGACAACACAGCTGATAAGAACTCGCGCGACAACACAGCTGATAAGAACTCGCGCGACAACACAGCTGATAAGAACTCGCGCGCGACAACACAGCTGATAAGAACTCGCGCGACAACACCGCTATTCAGTACGCGCGCGGCAACAACACCCGCTTTAGAGTTTTCCAGCTCTTTTTGATCCCCGCTACTAGCAGCACACTCCATTTCCGCATTACTGGATCTGTTGCGATAACAGATCGCAAGGGATGATGGTCAAGCATGGGCTGATGGGAATTGTAGTTTTCGCTACCTCCCGTTCGCTTCATTCGCCTGAGCAAATTTTCTCAGAAGACCTATAGTTTTACCGAGTCATGCGACTTCGGTAATATCGAAAAAAATTAATATTGCGGTATGACGGTAT
>NC_141026.1:59347500-59365000 GCF_052040795.2 Danio rerio
TTCATTCCGCTGTGGCGACCCCAGATTAATAAAAGGACTAAGCCGACAAGTAAATGAATGAATGAATGTTGCCATTAACTGACATTTTATTTTTAAATCAGACCCCCTAGTTTTCCGCAATTTCACGACTGCTGAATCAAACACAATCCTGCAAAATTCTTAATTTAAATGCAAAATAATCACAAGAAATTTCAATAATCTCATAAATATCTGATTCCAAAACACATAATCAAAATATATTTATTTCAGTTTGCAATTAAATGTTTTACATGAATTTTTGATAGTGAATTTTTCCGTTTTGTATGTTTGACGCGCTTCAGACTCCAAAAAAAAGTTTGAGCAAACATCTAACAAATGGAGCAATGGAAGCTGCTTACAGTGATGGAGGTTGATTCAAGGTTGATTCAGGCCACTAGACGTGACGGAATTGAAGGACATTATTTGTGCTTTGCATCTATGGCTGGTATTATGATGTTCGTGAAATCGATAAAAGCATAGATAAACTCTTTCCCTGCTGGTAACAAAAGAAAACGGCTCCCTGCCATTGAGCAGTTTTACAGTAATCCGTGTTTTTAGGTGTATTATGGTAGTGGAAGCCCTAACACATGTCCTGAGTGAGGTGCGTGATGTCAGCTGCTCCGGGAAGTAAAATCTGAGAGAAAGTAAGATCGTGGATTAAAGTAATAATCCTACTGTTTCAGATCTTGTCTTGACAATAGAGCAAAATGTATGATTTGTTCCATTGTTATTGTGTCAGATTGCACACCTAAAGGCTAACTAACATGGTAAATAATATAATAGAAGCAATTTTTTTAGCGTAAAATTGTCAGCAAATTTATGGGAATTACAATCACAAAATCCATTTTGGCTCACCAATAAAAATAAATAAATAAAAAAAACACCCCAAAAAAATCATGAAAAACAAGAGGGTCTGTTAAATATCTTCTTTTGAGTTCAACAAAAGAAAGAAACTCAAAAAGGCTTTAAACCAAACTGGCAAGAGTCAATTGTAAAAGTAATTTTCATTTTTAGGTGAACTGTTCCTTTAATATTTATCCATGCAGTTGATTTCCAAGTGCAATTTTGACAAATTCACTTGTAACTAAAATTATAAGTGAAGAAATGAGTGCTTAGCAACAACTAATAACACCCTAGCAACTGCATATTAATGCTCAGGTGACATCACAGCATAACCCAAACACGGTTTACTTGAGAAACTGTTAAAATATGCTTTATTTTATGCATGCACACACATATTATTCCTTTCATTTGACACTTCAATAAATCAAATATGGAGTTTTTTTTCTCCCCCTCGGCAGACTGTAAAATAAGGTGCTTCTGTATTTAACCATTCATTATAAATGGAAATGGCACAGCAGCCAAAACTGCATCAGGTATTTCTTATTCACTTGCTCTGAGAACATAGACTTCTGCTGGCTGAAATATGAGCTGTGAGATGGTTTTTATTAGGCGCCTGTCTGAAATAATTTAGCTCTCTCTTTCATAAACTTTTGCTGTGCTTAACTGCCGCTGTTATGGAAAATATAGTAAGCCGTTAAAATTCTGTTTCAAAAAGTGGCCGTAAAATAAAGGCTTGACCAGTGAAGAATACAGGGCAGCGGAAGTGCTGAATTCATGTAAATCGGAGAAAAACACACCAACGCTCCACATCGAGACGAATCAGATGAATATGCAGCTTTGTGCGTAATTGCTTTGTCAGCATTTCAAACAGACATGCTTAAATGGAGTATTAAGGCTGAACAATGTCGCCTTAATGAAAACATCACTGTGGAAATATCATTTGTGAATTATTAAAAGCATAAATAAAAAAATCTGTTATCTTTTATCCATCCTTCACTTGTCATAATCCAGTTTTTTTTTTACTTTGGTTAAATGCAAAACTATATATATTAGTGAGGCAGTGGCGCAGTAGGTAGTGCTGTCGCTTCACAGCAAGAAGGTCGCTGGGTAGCTGGTTCGAACCTCGGCTCAGTTGGTGTTTCTGTGTGGAGTTTGCATGTTCTCCCTGCCTTCACGTGGGTATCCTCCTGGTGCTCCGGTTTCCCCAACAGTCCAAAGACATGCGGTACAGGTGAATTGGGTAGACTAAATTGTCAGTAGTGTGTGTGTGTGTGTGTGTGGATGTTTCCCAGAGATGGCTTGCTGCCGGAAGGGCATCCGCTGCGTAAAAACTTGCTGGATAAGTTGGCGGTTCATTCCGCTGTGGCAACCCTGGATTAGTAAAGAGACTAAGCCGACAAGAAAATGAATGATATATATTAACAATGATTCAAAACACACCAGCAAGTGCACTTCTGAATGGCTTAAGAAATACAAAATGAAGACTTTGGAGTGGCCTAGTCTTAGTCCTGACCTTAATCCAATTGAGATTCTATGGCATGGTTTTAAAAGGTGATTCTTGCTTGAAAAGTGTCCAATATGGTTAAGTTACAACAATTTTCCAAAGATGAGTGAGACAAAATTTCTCCAAAGAACTGTAACAACCTAATTGTTATGCTACTGAAATAGTTTTTCTTGTATTGTAATTTGTTTATTTTAATTCTTGTAATTTACTGTTTTTGTTGTCTTATATTATTAAGGAGAAAGTCTGAACATAAAACCAACTTTACCTCTATGTGTAAGTTCACATACCCTGCTGTACAGGTGTAGTTCGCTGTCAGAATGCAGTTCTTTTGCTTGTTGATGACTACCCAGGCCTTGTACAGTTCCGTCTTCTTTCCTTGTCTTTGGCTAGGCAGAGCCTCGGTTTTTAGCACTACAAAGTTTTGAATCTGGTCATCATGGAGCATTATCTCTTGCACGTGACCACACAGAACAAAAGTGTTGGCATCCAAAGACTTGTCTGAATTCTATCTTGTAAAATCACTTGGAGTTTTAATGAGATAGTTGTATATTTCGGGCTGTATGCTAGGTCACGTCGTCTTATCCAATATGCATCAGGAGGGTGCCATCAAGACGAACGCCGCTCACTTTAACATTAATTTTGCTGAATCACTGTGCTTATTACTGAGTGACAAGCTGTGATAATATGCTGAAAGCATTATATAAACAATATATATAATATATCTTATTTCTATGACAACAGCAAACTCTGTACCTCATTAGTTGTCATTCCCTTGCTGTAAATGCTAGCGCTCCCAGTTTTTTTTTTTTCTGTGATCTTCAATGCACGCGCATTCTGAATGTTTATGTAGCAGAGGCCAGCTAGTGTGTGCTGTGCAGGTAAACCTCGCTCCTCTGACCTCTAAAGCTGCTCTAGTGACTAACACTAGAGGCCATGGTCTTTAGCCTCCTTGGTAAAGCAACCGACTCCCATGCGAAAGGTCGCTGTTTCGATACCACCTTGGAGCGGGTTGGGTAGTGTAGGACCGGTGGGGTTGCATTGGTGCCGTGACCCGGATGGGAGTGAGGTTTACGGGGTGAGTGTAGCAGAGGCCAGCTATTAAGTGCTGTGCAGGTAAACCTCACTCCTCTGACTTCTAAAGGTGCACAAGCGACAAACACTAGAGGTCATGGTCTTTAGCCTCCTTGGTAGAGCACCCGACTCCCATGCAGAAAGTCGCCGGTTCGATACCAGCTCAGAGCAGATTAGGTGGCGTAGGACTTGCGGGGTTACATTTACAAACATGGTAATTAGTCTATAAACACAAGAAGTGCTAATTATACAAGGGAAATGTATTATTTAATCTAATTAATTTTAAACAAATCATCATCTTAAACCTTGAACTGGATTATGATAAGAGTTTGGTTCTAAGATTCAATTTTCAATAGTAATTGAAAGAAAATATTTAAAAAAACATGTAAAAATGAGATGTGCAACAAGGCAATTCATGTTTTGTGAAACAATATTTTGATTGATTTAAAATTCAGCAAGGTCAAAAACCTAGATAAATAATGATGGAACAATTCTTAGATAAACAATACTTCTGACTGTACTGCAGTCTGAAACATTGGAGGCTCTTTTTCTTCATGCCTCACTATTGTTCCTCAAGGACATCCAACATTAATATTGTGCTAATATATTCTTTCAAAAACACAATTTTCTACAATTTAGCCATGTCATCATGTCCTTGGACCAAATTCCTTTATCATTCCTGAAAACAAAAACATTACAATGCTAAGCAATGCAAAAATACAATGCAATGCAACAAAAAAAACAGTATGTTAAACAATGAAATAATTAAATAGTAAAACATTTACATTATAGGACTTCTAAAAAAAAGAGAAAACGTTTTATTTAAAGGCCAAACTAAACACAGATGTGGTTAAATGGAGTATTAAGACTGAACAATGTCACCTTAATGAAAATATCATTGTGGAAATATCAGTCGCAAATTGTTAAAGCACAGGTGTCAATTACAGTTCCTGGAGAGCCACAGCTCTGCACAGTTTTGTTTTAAACCTGATCAAACAGCTGATCAAAGTTGTTCATGTCTTTTTTGAACACCTTGACCATTTAATTGTGCAAAACAGTGGTGCAGTCGCCTCATAGCAAGAAGGTCGCTAGTTCGAGCCTCGGCTAGGTCAGTTGGCATTTCTGTGTGAAGTTTGCATGTTCACAAGGGTTTCCTCCGGGTGCTCTGGTTTCCCCAAGTCCAAAGGCTTGTGGTATAGGTGTATAGGGTATGCTAAATTGACCGTAGTGTATGTGTGTGAATGAATGCGTATGGGTGTTTCCCAGTGATGGGTTGCAGACGGAAGGGCATGCACTGCAAAAAACATATGCTGGAAAGTTGGTGGTTCATTCCGCTGTGGCAACCCCAGATTAATAAAGGGACTAAGCCGAAAAGAGAATGAATGATTATTTGGATCAGCTCTTTTTGATAGGGTTGGAGCAAAGCTGTGCAGAGCTGTGGCCCTCCAGTAATTAAGTTTGAGACCTATGCCTTAAGGGATAGTTCACCTAAAAATAAAAATTCTGTCATCTTTTAAGGGTGATTTATACTTCAACGTCAAGGATACGCGTATGCTACGGCGCAGCCTACGCGTTGACGCATAGCCCGTGGCCGTCGGTGTTGCTGACGCACACCTCTCAAAAAAATTTAACTACATGTCGCAACGACAGGTAGCGCAAACTGTATAAATGGTCGGCTTGGTAGCGCTGACGAGTCTGGGTGGGACCGAGAGCCGCGCGAGCCAGATGGAGCGATGGTTTACAAGTGTGGAGTCCCGTGAAGGAGCTCCAGATGAAAAGTCTTGTTTTGTGTTTACCTCATGGTTAAAGTTGTTGCACGTCCCCCAGTTTCTGCCTCAAAATGAGCGAGTTTGAGCCACTTGTACATCAAGGGAGTGTTCAGAAAAAACAAAACACCAGTGAAGAAGCTCGACACCAAGAAAAAATAAACATCTCACTGCCAACTAGCGTCTCGGAAGTGTATTGCAGAACAGAAAAAGCGTGCAGAAGTATAAATGCACAGCTACGCGCGTCGCATGCGCCGTGGGTCACGCCAATCACTTGACGCAGAAGTATAAACCAGGCTTTACTCATCCTTCACTTGTCCTAATCCAGTTTTTCTTTTGTTAAATGCAAAACTACACGTATTAACAATGATCCAGAGCACACCAGCAAACCCACTTCTGAAAGGCTACAAAATGAAGACTTTGAAGTGGCCTAGTCAAAGTCCTGACCTCAATCCAATTAAGATTCTGTGGCATGAGCTTAGAAAGGTGGTTTGTGCAAACAAATTTCGCAAAGATATTACAACTCCCTCTCAACAAACAACAGAGAAGTTTTTAATGCTTGTTGTATTTGCATTTTTTGTATTTCTTAATGCCTACAGAAACCAAAACTGGAGTTGTTTGAAAAACAGACATACTGCTGATGAAAAATAAATATCCATTAAAAACTCAGCAACACATGATTCTATATACAGTGCTCAACATAGATGAGTCCAGCCCATTTTGAAAATGTATATTTTGATCCATTTCTCGGTGAATATAGGTCATGTATTTTAGTGCATTTGAAAAATAAACAGATGTATTAAACAGTTATATTTATTTAAAAAATATCTTAGCCATTAAACATATTTAGAAATAGAAAAATAATACATTTAAATGCATGCAAAATATTGCAAAAATTCTACAAAATTGAATATATTTTTGTTTCTCTTGATTTATTTGATTCTTGATAAAAAATTTAAAAAAATTAAATTAAACATTTTTTTTCTAACATATAAATTTGGGGTGTAGGATATTTTGTTAGATTAGCTCCGGATTACTACTAATGTACAGTTGAAGTCATATTTTTTAGCCCCCCTATTTTTTTTTTTCTTCTTTATTAAATATTTCCCAAATGATGTTTAACAGAGCAAGGACATTTTCACAGTATTTCTGATAACATTTTTTCTTCTGGAGAAAGTCTTATTAGTTTTAAGTTGGCTAGAATAAAAAGCAGTTTTAATTTTTTTATGAACCGTTTTAAGGTTAATATTATTAGCCCCTTTAAGCTATTTTTTCCGATAGTCTACAGAACAAACCATCATTATACAATAACTTGCCTAATTACCCTAACCTGCCTAGTTAACCTAATTAACCTAGTTAAGCCTATAAATGTTACTTTAAGCTGTAAAGAAGTGTCTTGAAAAATATCTAGTCAAATATTATTTACTGTCATCATGGCAAAGATAAAATAAATTAGTTATTGGAGATGAGTTATTAAAGCTATTATGTTTAGAAATGGGTTGAAAAAACCTTTTCTCCGTTAAACAGAAATTGGGAGGGGGATAAAGAGGGGGGATAATAATTCAGAGGGGCTAATAATTCTGACTTCAACTGTATATGCACAAATATGATATTGTAAAGCATCCAATAGAAAAATATTACGTGAGGGGTGTACTCATACACTACCTGACAAAAGTCTTGTCGTGGATCCTAGATGTAAGAGCAACAAACAATAACTTGACCTCTAGTTGATCGTTTGTTAAAGTGTCAGAAGGTGGATTTTTCAGATGAATCATCTGTTCCTATTGGACCTACTGGAACCCGCATGGAGCCAAGATTCTCACAGAAATCAGTCAAATTTGGTGAAGGAAAAATCATGGTTTGGGGTTACATTAGGTATGGGGGCGTGCGAGAGATCTGCAGAGTGGATGGCAACGTCAACAGCCTGAGGTATCAAGACATTTGTGCTGCCCATTACATTACAAACCACAGGAGAGGGACAATTCTCCAGCAGGATAGCGCTCCTTCTCATTCTTCAGCCTCCATATCAAAGCTCCTGAAAGCAGAGAAGGTCAAGATGCTCCAGGATTGGCCAGCCCAGTCACCAGACATGAACATTATTGAGCATATCTGGGGTAAGATGAAGGAGGAGGCATTGAAGATGAACACAAAGAGTCTTGATGAACTCTGGGAGTCCTGCAGGAACGCTTTCTTCACCATTCCAGATGACTTTATTAATCAGTGATTTGAGTCATGTCAGAGATGTATGGATGCAGTCCTCCAAGCTCATGATGGAGTCAGACACAATATTCACTCTGTCTCCACTGCAGCAGGACTTTATATTCTATACTGGACATTATTTCTGTTCAGTGATGAGACTTATGTCTAAGCAGAGTCAGACCTTACTGTCCTAATGAAATCATTAATAATCAAGACATGATCATATTTTATTTTGATTAAAAAAATAAGCGTCTTCTAGAGGCCTTTGCCTTTCAAATAAGCCACTTCTGATACCAAATGATCAACTAGAAGTTATTATTTGTTGTTTCTAAAACTAGGATAGGAAACAAGACTTTTGTTAGATTTTAGTGCATACAGTACGTTGAGCATGGTATTTGCAGGGTGCTTGCAGGATTACTATGGTAATATGCCAACAAAAAGTCCACATTAATACCATTGTATTTTTTATGTAAGTGAAACTGAGAGCTACTGGACCGGATATGCTGATTTGTAATTCTTCATGGGCCAAATCACTAAAACACCATCCAAATGTCCATTCAGCACTTCCATGCTTCAACAGGCAATTTCTAACAGGTACGAGAGTGTTTTAATTATTCGTACTTGGTGAAACTTCTGTCTGATTGCTTTTTCCTCTGATCCTTGTAAAAACATCTTTTTGCCTATTACCCAATTAAAATGGGGCTAAGAGGTTGAACGGCGAAACGTACGAGGAGCCCCGGAGGATTGCGTCCACCTACGGAAAAACGGCAACTGGATTTTAGAAGATTTCATTTGGATTTAGACTTCATGCTTCAGAGTCTATTCTAGGGATACCGGGCTGCTTTGAGCCTAATTTCAGACCACTAAGAAAATGATTTTCCATACTGCTGAATGTACTGCAGTCTGAAACATTTCAGCCGCTTTTGCTTCACGCCTCGCCATTTTTTCAAGGACATCCAGCGTTAATCTTGAGTTAATATGTTCCCTATAAACATGGCCAGTAATAACCTTCTATAATGTAGCCATGCAACGCAAAGCAACACAATGCAAAGCAAATAATTAGAATGCCACACGGAGCCGTGTTATACAATGAAATGGTATGCAAAGTACCACAAATTAAGGTTTAGCAATGTAAGACAACACAAAAAACTTTAAAAAGCAATGCAATGCAACACAAAGCTGCGAAATGTATAAGCAAAGTATTGCAAAACTAAACAAAAATTAGACAAAAGCAAATACAAAGCAATGCAACACAAATCTGTCAAACGTAAAAGCAATGCAAAGCCAAACAAAGCACAATACATACACATAGCAATGCAACAAAGCACAAATAAAGCCATTGCGATGTTAGACAATGCAAAAAAGTAGTGCAATGCAACACTAAGCAATCCAATTAAAAGCAGCTCAATGCAAATATAAACAAAACACAACACAAAAGCAAAACAATGCGACAAAGCTATGCAATGCAACAAAAAACAATACAATTTTAAAAAGCAAAGCAAAATAATGCAGTTTTGTAGTACAATGAAATGTTATGCAAAGTAACACAAATAAAGGTATTGCAATGTAATGCAATGCACCACAAAGCCGTGTGACATAAAAAGCAAACTAATTGAAAGCAATGCAATGCAAAGCTAAAAAAACACAATACAAAAGCATTGCAATGTAACACAACACAAATAAAGCCCTTGCAAAGTAAAACAATGCAAAAACAAACAAGGTATGCAATGCAACACAAAGCAAATCGAAGCTACGCATTTTAAAAGCAATCTAATGTAAACCAGCACAATGCAGGGCTAAACAAAACACAACACAAAAGCAAAACAATACAATGCAATGCAGCACAAAGCTATGCAATGCAACACAATGCAACAAAAAACAATACAATTAAAAAAGCAGAGCAAAAAGAAACGTAAAGCAACACAATGCAAAGCAAGATAATGCAATGCAACACGTAGTACAATGAAACGTTATGCAAAGCAATACAAATAAAGGTTTTGCAATGTAAAAAAAAAAAGCAATGCAACACAAATTAAAGTTTTGCAAGTTGTGTAACGTAAAAGCAAACTAATGTAAAGCAATGCAATGCAAAGCTAAAAAAACACAATACAACTGGTTTAATTCATATAAAAAGGATTAGATCGGGCTAGGTCAAGCAAAGATAATACTGAAAGTATGTGCTGAATTTTCTTACAGTAGTAGTTATATACACTTGGGCAAATAGTAAATATTTTTAAACTATGCATATATATATATATATATATATATATATATATATATATATATATATATATATATATATATATATATATATATATATATAAAACTTATGCAATCTGCACTCTAAAATGAAAGTAGAAAGACTGCCACCTGGTGGTGCAAAGAGAAAATTTATTGATATGAACGCTTTAGTACAATTTGTGTATGATAATAGAAATGCACAACATGTGACTTTTTTTAAAAGCAATAATACATTTGTGCAGTCATAAACATGTTTTGACAGTTAATATGACGGTGATTTGACACAAAAGAACACAACACAACGGATAACATCAGGATTTGATTGGATGGTGAATTATTATAATGGTGAATAATTATTATTATTAAATAATTTTGAACCCCAACGCAGCACAAAACAACACAACAAATAACCCAACAGATAACATCAAGATTTGCATGGATGATAAACCTAATACTAGACCATTTTAAAGCCCAATGCAACACAAAACAACACAACGGATAACATCAGAAAACATCAGGATTTGAATGACTGGTAAAATCAACACTAAATCATTTTAAACCCCAATGCAACATAAAACAACACAATGAAAAATATCAAAGTTAGATTGGATGGTAAAATCAAAACTAAATCATGTTAAACCCCAAATGAAACACAAAACAACACAACAAATAACACAACAGATAACATCAGGATTTGATGATAAAATTAATACTAAAATCATTTTAAGCCCCAATACAACACAACAGATAACATCAGGGGTCCGTTCTTCAAACGTGGATTACTCAGTTAACTGGATTTGGATATTGACGATTTGACACGATCCAGGATCGTTTCGTTCTTCAAAGCTGATCCGAAAGATGTTGTCAAGGCAACAGTTCTGCTAGCTTAAACCTGATCGGGAGCAGGTTTAATTCATATAAACAGGATTAGATCGGCTCAGTTCAAGCAAAGATAATACAGAAAGTATGTTCCGAATTCTGATATTTTCTTACAGTAGTAGTTATATACACTTGGGAAAATGGTACATATTTTTTCACTATATAAAGTTATAGTCATTAATAAAATAAATTAAGTTATACATATTAATAAAACGTATGCAATCTGCACTCTTGAAATGAAAGTACAAAGACTGCCACCTGGCGGTGTAAAGAGAAAACTTATTGATATGAACTTTTTAGATCGCTTTAGTACAAATTGTGCATAATAGAAATGCACAATATGTGACTTTTTTAAAAGCAATAATACATTTATGCAGTCATAAACATATTTTGACAGTTAATATGCCGGTGATTTGATGCTTCACAAAAGTTGCAGACGCCTTTACCAATATGAAAATGCTTTTGTAAACAACCAGTTATTCTTTACACAGATTAAAAAACGGCTACTATAATAAAGAAAATATTTTCTAAATGTTGAACTAAATACACTGATTTGCATTGAAATACATGATGAATACTCTTGACACATGAAAGTGTAAAGCCTGCAGCTCACAACAAATGTGGAAGGTTATTGTGTGTCATATTTAACAAGCCGTTTACTGCTAATTTGATGTAATTTTGCTCACATGGATAATTGAATATTAATTAGATGATGTCATTACGCTGCTGTGCCGTCAGCCAATCGTTGCATTGCTGATCACGATTTCGAGGATCGATAGATCTGTCCTTCACAACACACGCAGCGATCTCAGATCAGTTTATCCAGACATTCTAATCTGATTCCCGAACTCGTTTGAAGAACCAAATTAGCGAGAGATCAGTTATCAAGATTAACAGATCCAGGATCTGCCAAATAATCTTAGATCATTGAAGCGAGTTACAAAGAACGGACCCCAGGATTTGCATGGATGATAAACACTATAGAAAATAATTTTTAAAACCCACTGCAACACAAAACAACACAACGGAAAACATCAGGATTTTATTGGATGATAAACACAATACAAAATGATTTTAAACCTTAAATGCAACACAACACAACACAACGGATAGCATCAGGATTTGAATGAATGATAAAATCAACACTAAATCAGGTTAAACACCAATGCAACGCAAAACGACACAACAAATAACAACAGATAACATCAGAATTTGCATGGAGGATAAACCTAATACTAGGTTAAACCCCAATGCAACACAAAACAACACAACAAAACAACAGAAAACTTTAGGATAACATGACAAAATCATTGCAAGCAAATAAATTCAATTTCAAGTCAAATTCAATCCCTTACTCTTTCGATGCATGGGTGAAGTATAAACTAGCAACATTTCTGAGAGACTCACCTGTCTGTTCGTAGATCACCATCAGTTCAGTCATCTAATGAGTAAATACACATCTCTCCAACAATATCTGTCTTAACTGTGCTTGACAGAAACATTAACCTCAATGTCAAAGCTCAGATTCACTACATGCAGTGAAAATATGACCGAGACGGAGGGGAAAAATCAGGCCATTTAAATAATAAATGAGAATCCTCGCTCGACCTTTCTGCTCAGGTTTTGGGAGGTGATGTATGGAGGCCCGGCGGGGACACAGTGTACGGCTGGATAAGCCTGAACTCAAAGGAAGCTGATGAAAAGCTAAGCTGAAAGAAACATGTCCTCTGACAAAAAGCCTCAAGTCTGAGCGTGATGGACTTTATCTGCTACAAGTGGGAACACAGACTGAAGTCCACTGAGGAAACTGGCCCGCGGTCAAACCGGAGATTAGGAAAAGGACATTTGAGGACCAGGCGCAAACATAGTGCACTGAGAAAAATCCTTCATTGGATTTACTCAATTATTTTAAGGTGAGTGGGTGCAAACGATTTATATGGGATGAATTTAAACAAACAAATTAGGTTGAACACTACTGAATGTGATTTGTTTGTTTAAATTTAGATCATGTAAATTATTTCCAAAATATTAATATCTTTAAAACAATTGAGTAAATCCAATGAATCTTTTTTTTAGTGCGGTTGATTTTTAGTTTTACCATCTGATGCATCACTGTAGTGGTGGCACAGTGGCTCAGTGGTTAGCACTGTCACCTAAGGTCGCTGGTTCGAGTCCCGGCTGGGCCAGTTGGCATTTCTGTATGGAGTTTGCTTATTCTCGCCGTATTGGTGTGGGTTTCCTCCGGGTGCTCCGGTTTCCCTTAAAGTGCTAACGCATGCTGGTATGGGGGAGTTGGATTAACTAAATTGGTCATCGTGTGTGTATGAGGGTATAAGGTTGCAGTTGGAAGAGCTTCAGCTGAGTAAAACATATGCTGGAATAGTTGGTGGTTCATTCCGCTGTGGCGACCTCTGAAATAGAGACTAAACCAAGGGAAAATGAATAAATACATCTTTGTAAAAACAATTGCGTTCGAAAAACAGCAGGAAATATTGTTATATTGTTTATATTGTTTTATAAAACAAAATTAAACTAAATTGAATTTATAAAAAAATTGCATTTCATTATTATTTTAAAGGACTTTACTGGATATGATTGTATAATCAAATTAGTTAAAGTAAAAAAAAAACTATTAATAAAAAAATACATACATAATAATGTTTTTAAGGACTGAGAACAATTTATTTAATTACATTTTTTTATTTAATTAAATTAAATTAGCATTTTATTATTATTTTAAGGACTTCACAGGGTATGATTGTATAGTTAAATTAGTTATTGAAATAAAAAAAATTATTAATTTAAAAAATGCATACATAATGTTTTTGAGGACTGAGGACAATTTAGTTGATTTGAGAGTGAACTTATTAAATTAAATTAAATTAAATTAAATTAAATTAAATTAAATTAAATTAAATTAAATTAAATTAATTAGCATTTCATTATTATTTTAAGGACTTCACAGTGTATGATTGTATAGTTAAATTAGTTAATAAAATAAATTAATTAATTAAGAAAACAATATAAAAAAAGGTTTTTGAAGGCTTTACATGATTTAAATTTATAAAATTAATTTAAATTAAATAAGCATTTCATTATTATATATAAGGACTTCACAGAATATTATATACTAAAATTAGTTCATAAATATATATTTTTTTAATTTAAATAAATAGCCTACAAAGTGACGTCATAGTTCCTCCACTCTATATGGCTGTCGTCGCGTAATCCAGGTGGATGCTGCACACTGGTGGTGGATGAGGAGATTCCCCCAAAAATCTGTAAAGCACTGTGAGTGTCCAGAAAAACGCTTTATAAATGTAAGGAATTTTATATTATTACATATTTTCCTGCCCTGTGGTCTGCTTTAATCAAACTCCGCTGGTTTATTTCAGACTTTACCTCATTTCTGTTCTATATAGATAAATAAATAATGAAAGCGTGCAGCTCCATATTTTTCTCTCTCTTTCTCAGTGAACCTCTGAGCGACAGTGAAATGTTTCTCTAATCACTCATTACAGTCTCAGTATTGAATCTCTGTTCGGTTTCTCGCTTTGCATACAGGAGGACAATTAATCCAGTCCTCAAAGACAAAACTAATGCGATTAATGCAGGCCTGCGGGGTCAGCTGACAACGTCTGAACAACACAGCGGACGGAAATTACATTTAAAATGAAATAAAATGAATGGCCATTTCATTTTGGAGGACTTCACAAGACTAAAATAAAAAAAAATTAAAATTTAAATTTAAATTAAATTAAATTAAATTAAATTAAATTAAATTAAATTAAATTAAATTTAATTTAATTAAATTAAATTTAATTAAATTAAATTAAATTAAATTAAATTAAATTAAATTAAATAAATGGACATTTCATTTTTGAGGACTTCACAAGACTTGAATATAAAATAAAATTAAGAATTAAAAAATAAAATAAATAAATAAATAAAATAAAATAAAATAAAATAAATAAATGGCCATTTCATTTTTGAGTACTTCACAAGATTTGAAAATAAAATAAAATAAAACTAAATTTAATTAAATTTAATTAAATTTAATTTAATTTAATTTAATTTAATTTAATTTAATAAATGGCTATTTCATTTTTGAGGACTTCACAAAACTTGAAAATTAAATTAAATTAAATTAAATTAAATTAAATTAAATTAAATTAAATTAATTTTTTATCTCACAAGACTTGAATATAAAATAAAATAAAAATAAATAAATAAAATAAAATAAAAAATAAGTAAATAAGTAAATAAATAAAGAAAGAAAGAAAAGAAAAGAAAAGAAAAGTAAAGAAAAGAAAAGAAAAAAAAAGAAAAATGAGCATTTTGTTGCATTTTTTATTTGATTAGAAATTCATTCATTCCTTAATTTTACTTCGGCTTATTTCCTTTTTTTCATCAGAGGTTGCCACAGCGGAAATAACCGACAACTATTCCAGCATATGTTTTATCCAGCTGCAACCCAGTTCTGGGAAACACCCATACACTCTCCCATTTACACATTCATACACTACAACCTATTTAGCTCTTTCAATTCCCCTATAGTGCATGTGTTTGGACTGTGGGGGAAACCAGAGCACCCGGAGGAAACCCAGCGAACACAGGGAGAACATGCAAACTCCACACAGAAATGCCAACTGATCCGGCTGGGACTCGAATCAGAGCTGACCTTCGACAAAAAAAATAAAAACAGCCCTGGCATTTTGAGCCCGAGCATCCCACTACATACAATCAAAATGCTACTCGTCCCACACCCTTGAATATGTTTACCAACTCATTTTCTATACAAGCACAAAAGCCAAATATAGGAAATAATGAGAGTTGACAAATTAAAAACTTTTAGGTACATATTGTTGCTTAATTGTTTTGCATATTATTTATGAAATGTCAATTGTAAACCTGGATTTGATTGTATTTTGTATTTGGATGTCTTGTTTAAATTGTTTACCGGTTGCTTTTGTTTTTGTCTTTTAAAGAAACCTCATCTGACCAGGTGCGCCAGTGTTTTTCTAACAACTTCACAGCTTATAAAGTGTTTGATGAGGATAAAATGAGCTCTTTGTCAGGTTAAAGTGAAAACACCCCCGTGAGGCTTTCACAGAGCGACTTTAATCCTGAGTTTTAACACTGCCGAGGCCACAGGTGCCATACGCTAATTTAAACCGTCTGAGGTTAATGACTCCATTAGTTTAAATGCAATGAGCTTTAATCATTTGCAGCTTGTCAGACCTCACTATCGTTCTGCTCAGGTAAAAAAAAAATAAAATCTAAAGTCATTTGTTTAACACTTTCCAAACAGCGGACACTAGCATTTGGCCCATTCCTACAATCTAGTCCACTTTAAGGCATGGTTTATTTATATAGCACATTTCATACATAATGGTAGTTTAAAGTACTTTACATAAACAAGAATAAAAGAAACAAGCATAGGAAATAAAACCAATATATATACACTTACCGGCCACTTTATTAGGTACACCTATCCAACTGCAAGTTAACACAAATTTGTAATCAGCCAATCACATGGCAGCAACTCAATGCATTGTAGACATGGTCAAGACGGTCTGCTGCAGTTCAAACTGAGCATCAGAATAGGGAAGATTGATTTAAGTGACTTTGGTTGGCATGGTTGTTGGTGCCAGACGGGTTGGTCTGAGTATTTCAGAAACTGCTGATCTACTGGGATTGTCACGCACAACCATCGACTAAAATCTCAGATGAATATTTCCAGTATCTTGCTGGGTGGAGTCTTAAGGCAGATTTATTCTCCTGCATGAAGTGCATGCGTATGGCATATGGCCTCTACGCGGGTCGCATAGCCCTCACTGTGGCTGACACCAACTCTGATGCATACCTTTCATAATATCGAACTACATGTTGCAATGGCGCATAGTGCAAATCTGTGATTGGTCGGCTTGGGAAGCTGTACGAGTGTGGAGCAGTGAGCCCGATGGAGTGAGTGTTTACAAGTGTGGAGTCCAGTGAGGGAGCTCCAGATGGAGACTGTTGTTTTGCGTTTACCTTATGAATAAAGTTGTTGCACGTACGAGATTCACATATTATTTTAAATTAGTTTTACTGTATGTATGAATTTGTTATAAACGGGTTTTTTTTTGTTCCAGTCTCATACATTAAATCTTTAAATATCTATTACATATATGGTACTGCTTATATTATTTCACCATCTGTACACCACTATAAGTAGTGAATGTCTGTCGGTGGGGCTGTGTCGGTGTGGTAATGTGGGCTGGTGTGGCTACAGTGCCAGGGCTGAATTTTTGTCCCAGTCCGCCCCTGCTTGAAACGCGAAACCAGCACTCAGGAATGGTTTAAAACAGTTGTCATGTCAACTTGCTGCAGTAAACAAAGCCAAGTCCGTAATGCTTGCCCCGCCTTCGCGCTCTTCTTATTGGCCCACCACTGCTCTAGCACTGAACGCGAATGATTGGTTAATATACAGAAATTCTTATTTTTATGAAAACCCTTCCCTCTTTCCTTACCCTAACGCCCCATTTACACGGGGCGTCAGCGTCAACGCTTCCCATTCACTTTAAATGGTCGACGTTAGGCGTTGCCGAACTGCATTGTGGATCCGTCGGCGCCGCTTTAGAGACATTGCACGCTGCAGAAGTTGGGACTAGCTCAACTTTTCAAGCGCCGACAGAAGCGTCAGCCAATCAGATCGCTGTATGCAAATACACCAGCTAGACAGTGGCCTATTGCTGACTGAATTTCGTTGGCTGACGCTTCTATGACGATCGCTTCAGCCCCAACGTCAGACACGCCAGTCAAGCCCCGTGTGAATGGGGCCTAATGCTCCCCCCTAAACAGAGCTGGACACACCCACTTTCCTGACTTTTTCCAAACTAGAGCAATGAAAACACCTTGCTGAAACAGGGGGGTTTCGTGGGTCTTTAAGTATTTATACAGCTACTCATGCTTTAATGAATTGTTTAATAATTAACCA